>NC_089806.1:41701381-41826381 GCF_029633855.1 Hoplias malabaricus | reverse complement strand
ACTGCGGGCCTAAACCATTTAGAGGTTTATAAGCTAAGAGGAGTATTTATAGTCAATGTGAAATTTTACAGGTGGCCAGTGTAGGGACGAGAGAACTGGGGTGATATGGTCGAATCTTCTAGCTCTAGTGAGCACCCTGGCTGCTGCATTTTGAACTAACTGAAGCTTGTGTAACGCTTTGTACGAGTTCCCTGCCAGGAGCGCACTGCAGTAGTCTAGACGTGAAGTTATAAAAGCATGCACTAGTTTCTCTGCATCTTTTAAGGATAAAATATGCTGAATTTTGTCAACATTGCGTAGGTGGAAGAAGGCGGTTTTGACTGTATTGGATGTGTGGGTATCAAATGTCAGAGTCCAATCAAAGGCTACCCCTGAGTTTTTAATTATGGTACTGTGTTTTACTGTTGAATTATGAAGATTAATAGCAGCGTTTCTGAGGGAGTGTTTCTGAGGATCTGTACCTAGTACAACACCTCGGATTTATCAGAATTTAACATGAGAACATTTAGCATCATCCAGTCTTTAATTTCAGTTAGACATTCTGTTATTTTACGTAGACAAGCAACATCATTAGGTTTGGAGTTGTGTGTCATCAGCGTAACAGTGGAGTTGAACACCATGCTCACGGATTAGTCTCCCCAGTGGCAGCATGTAGAGTGTGTTACAATAAAGTGTGTGTGTAACTCATTAATCTATTCTTTATTTACAGATGTTCCACCACAAATACACCTTCAAAATTCACCACTGACGACCAACACAGAAGATCTCCATCCACATCTACTTCAGCAGCAGGGCCTTTGCAGGAAGGTGGGAATCCATTCATTCATTCATTTCAAAACACACAGATCTTTAGAAAACCCTGCCGTCACACACACATTTTTCTCTGTTCTTCAAGATTTAGATTCATCAGTCAACTACATCTACATCTGCGCTGCTGTGGGGGCTTCACTGCTGTTGATGGTCCTCAGAGGAGGCTTCTACTGGAGGTACAGAGGTATACACACACACACACACACACACACACACACACACAAACACACACACACACACATACACACACACACACACACACACACACACACACACACACACACACACACACACACACACACACACACTGCTGGACACTGGAGATACTACAGAATACGCCTGTATCAAACGCAGTTAACTCACACACACACACACACACGCACACACACACACACACGCACACACACACACACACGCACACACACACACACACGCACACACACACTGCTGGACACTGGAGATACTACAGAATACGCCTGTATCAAACACAGTTAACACACACACACACGCACACACACACACACACACACACTGCTGGACACTGGAGATACTACTGAATACTCCTGTATCAAACGCAGTTAACTCACACACACACACACACACACACACACACACACACACACACACACACACACACACAATTATTTGATATTTTTATTGATTATGAGGTATTAATATTGTCTACAGTTTGTGTTGTGTTCATTCTACAGTAAATTTGAAGTTTCCTCTCGACTCTCTGCTGCATTTACTTTATTATTTGTTTAAATTTCCTGTTGATCTTTTCCATTTGAACTTTTCTATAATATAATATATCTTTCTGATTCTGACGGACAGTGATTCAGTGTGTTATAGATTCTGTTTGTGTCATGATGGGTGTATAATGTGGTTCAATAAATAAATAAGACTCTCGAGTGAATACAGCGTCAAATATCATTATAGACAGGACTTGGGGCCAGTGAGCAAGACTTCAGTTTTTTCTGTGTTGAGTTTCAAAAAGTTGGCGTGCAACCAGTGTCTCAGATCCTGAATGCAGGAAATAAGGGCAGAGGGGGGCAGAGTGGAGGTATTTTTGGTGCTCACGTATATTTGAGTATCATCTACATAACAATGATAATTAAGACCATGGCTGTGGATGATCTGACCAAGTGGCAGCATGTATATGATGAATAGTATAGGGCCTAGGACTGAACCTTGTGTAACAGTACTAGGGGAAGATCTGTGTGTACCAAGAGCAACAAAATGAGATCTATTGGTAAAGTAAGAGATGAACCAGGAAAGTGCTGTGTCAGTTATGCCAATAGCTGAGAGACGAGAGATGAGTATGCTGTGATTAACAGTGTCGAATGCTGCACTCAAATCTAAGAGAAGGATATTGAGTGCACCAGAATCAGTAGCGAGTAGGATATCGTTTAAAACCCGCAAAAGGGCTGTCTCAGTACTGTGTTTTCTGTGGAAGCCAGACTGAAAAGGCTCAGAAAGATTATTGTCCATTAGGAATGACTCTAACTGAATGGCCACCACCCTTTCTAACAGCTTAGCTAAAAGTGGAGGTTAGAAATAGGTAGGAAATTGTCAAGGTTGTCTGTGTTCAGACCAGGTTTTTTGAGAATTGGTGTGATGGCAAATGTTTTAATCCGATGGACCCTATATATATATATAGCTATTTTGCTATTCCGTTTTTTTGTCAGTGCCTCTTTCAGTTGCATTTAAACAGTAATTATGTGACATAGCCATATTCAATATGTTGTTTTATTTTCTAAAAACCCTTTGCTACTCAAATATGTAATCACTTGAGGTTTTCATGCTGACCGATAAATCAATTTTTCTATAAATTTGTCATGTTTTGACCAAAAATTTACCTAGAGCCTGCTTTTTTTTCATATTTCTCAATGTACAGTCTTGAAATCATATTCCCACATCGGATATCTTCACACAGATTGTTAGTGTGAGGTGTCTGTTAGTTGAAAACATAAACATTTTTGATGCTAATTTATTACATGTCATATTACTGTGACAAAATAAATTTATAGCATCAGACGGACATATTTTTCTTGATATTCTAAGCTCTGGGATGTATGACTGATAAAGCTCTGACAGTCACAGCAGGCCCAGACTTTCAGGAATTTAGTTCAGGGCAAATATGGACAATATCCCAACAAATAAAAAACATTTTGGTACTTTGGCAGTTTTCTCAGATGCTGATAATATTTACAATTATTATTATTATTATAATCTTTTTAAAAAAATGATGAAATAATACTTGTTTATTTAGAAAACACACAATAAATAATTATTTAAGCTTTTTAGTTTATATTTGTTGATCTAATGCAGTGTTATTTGATGTGAAACAAAAACCTTGAAAAACTATAAATCAATAATAGGAATATGTTTTTGCTGATGACTCATATTTTTCTGCCCAGAGACAGCGTGGGTTGACGTTATGTGAGTCAAAACGAACTGAAAGTAAACAGCGTCTTTCTTGTCCCTTTGCAGCGTCTTTTTTTTCTGATTTTAGCGAATATCATTAGAATCTTTCATGACAAGGACATAAGACAAAAATTTGCGCCTTGATTTTTAGGTGGTTTTCCACACTGGATTACTCCCAGAGGCTTCACAGCACCACAATGAGAGCACTGTTTTTAGAAACGGTAGGATCTGCACTTTCTAACGGTATACGGAGCTCACAGACGCATTCAGACATTCAAGACTTACAAAGCTGATTATATAAGTTGTGTTTTTCGGGTGGGGTAGGAGCAGCATCGAATAGACAGGAACAAGCGTTGGAACTTAATTAGCTATAGCTTATTAACTATAAGCTCTGATATAAACTCTGGATCAATGAGAGAGAAATTAGCCAGGGATTTATGAGCTGGGCTCAAATGGAAACAATGCTCAGGTGAAGAAGGAGATGAGAGGAGCTGATGGTAGATTTTAGCAATCTTGTCATTAAAAAATGTATGGAAAACTTCACATTGCTCAGCAGTGTTAAAGTTCTTGATTGTTTGTGGCTGAATGAGTTTACTAACAGTAGCGAAAAGTGTTTTGGGCTTGTTACCAGAATTATTAATAAGAGATGAAATGTGTGCAGAACAGGCAGATTTTAAAGCAGCATTATAAGAAATCATGTGGTCAGTATATGCCATTAAGTGCACAGTAAGACCAGAATTCTTGAAGCGGCGCTCCAGGCGCCTACCAGTGGCTTTTAAAGCACGGAGTTCAGGAGTGAACCAAGGGGAGGAGCGACCAGCAGGGACCTGTCTAGTCTTTAACCAATGCTTCAACAAACTTGTGGTCAGAAAAATCCAATGTGTGGCCATGTGAGTGTGTGGGAAAATCAACATGTTGTGTCAAGCTAAAGCAGTCCAACAGAGACTCAAATTCAGTTGTCAATGAACAGATAGCATCAAGATGGATGTTAAAATCCCCTAGAGTTCTGTGAAGATGTCAGAGGTGGTCTTTGGTGGGCGATAGATTAACAGAAACAGCACAGGGGTTGAGCAGACCAGTTTCAGAGCCATGTTTTCAAATGATTTTACCTCATGAAACTCACAGAGACATACATTAAGTGAATCATCAAGAATTACAGCGAGACCACCCCCCTTCCCCTGTGGCCTGGGCTTGGCTAAATATCTAAAACCACTAGGAGTCAACAGATTTAGGTGGAAATGATCACCAGGTTTTGCCATGTCTCTGTGAGGAAAAATACACTGATGTGGTTCACAACCATGAGATCATTAAGTAAAGGAGCTTTACCTGTGATAGAGCGGGAGTTAAGTAGTCCAAGTTTAAGTCTGTGTGACGTGTTGGAGCAGTTCATCGATGGCAGTGGGGCGGCTCGTGGGAAAGACCGGAGAACGTCAGCGTTGATTCCTCGAGAGTTGTACAGAGATGCGAAGCACTGATTCCACCCACTAGACCATATGACAGGAATAGCAGGGTCTGAAGAACGATACGCCGTAAGTCAAGGTCTGGATGAGCGATGAATGTAGCGTGGGCGCCGGGTTATGCCAAGTGACTGACATAATTTGCACGTGGAACTGTCAAGCCGAGAATGAAAGCAAAAAGTGTGGAGTTGGGCTGGAGTGTACCTGAACGCCATGACCAATGTAGAGGGGTCACAAAAAAAAAAAAAAAAAAAAAAAAAAAACTCCCGTGTGAAACGCCCAAAGCCTCGCCACGTTTGCCACCTTGCAGCACCAGCCAGCTCCGGAAATGGAAAAAAAAAAAAAAAAAAAAAAAAAAAAAAAAAGCGGCAGCAGCAAACGCGCACAGCAAACTCTCACCCGCATACAGCACGATGCAGCTCAGCGCGTCGATGTAAACAAACTCGCAAACGGAGTCCAGAGAATCCATCAGAGAGATGTCAGACGTAGGAGTAAAAGAGTTGAAAAAGTAGACAAATAACCAATCAATATGGCAGACTCAAATAAGAGGTATTTAGAAAAGGAATTAAATTTCAGATTTGGGGAAGGGAAATGGCAATGGAAATCTGTAAAAGAACAATGTGAATTACTTGCTAAAATAGTGAAAGGATTGGAACCCAATATTAAGAAAAGGGAGGATTTAGAAAATGAGGTGAACAGGGATTTGAATGAG
The DNA here is from genome assembly GCF_029633855.1 of Hoplias malabaricus. NCBI lineage: Eukaryota > Metazoa > Chordata > Actinopteri > Characiformes > Erythrinidae > Hoplias > Hoplias malabaricus. The sequence goes on along the minus strand of NC_089806.1, from coordinate 41,820,975 downwards.
GCAGTCAAATAATTTATTGCGGGTAAATGGGAGAAGAAGATATCCCTAGGAAGAATGCTAAATGAAATGACCATAATTAGAAATAAGGCAGTGCAGGAGGCTAAAGAGAAGTTGGAAAATTCAGGCTTATTAAGATGTAAAAAGGCTAAATGTAAAAGTGCTCAGGCAGAAGTTGCGTGAATTAAGTTAAAAAGATTGAAATGTGCTTATAATGGTAATTTGTTTGCTATGATTACACATACCACACCTAGTACTGATTCACTAGCTGCTGACATTGATGTATGTGATCAGACCCAGAAGGGGCAGAGCACTCAGCACAGCTTGGAGGCAGGGACTCCCCACACACACATCCCAGACAGGAAATGTGATCCTGTACCAGAACTAGAGATACCTCCGCCCCACAATGTGAGTTATTTGAACACATTGCCCCCACCTATGTCTCCCATACCAATCGGTAATATGATGCCCATGATCAGTATTAAGACAGGAACAATTAATTTGGAATCCATGAACACACCATATCAACATTCCACATCACGTTCTATATATCCACAGGATGACCTGGAAACACTAAGGCAAAGCGCTTCTACTGGGGATCAATGTCAATTGCCCTCATCAGGGAATAATCCATTCCATGATAGAATGGTGAGGAAAAATGGGTCACAAGACCTGCCCAGCTCTCGGGCCACAGACACATGTGATCATCACCCACCCCTGACTAAGAACACTTCATATGCTGATCAAAGAATAAGGAATCCGTGTTACATGGACTTGATTGACTTGACTGAGGGACAAGGCGTTAGAATTAAGGCTGCATTTACAGGGCAGGTAATTAAGGAAGAGGTAGATACTGCTAATGAGGGTGGATTGATTGAGGCTTCATTTCAGTCCACAGATAGAGCACTTTCTCCGCAGATTAGACCTGAATGAAGGAAAAGTGGTATAACTAGGAGAGAGCTTATGCAAATGATAGATGAGGAGATACACCCCCTGACAGAACAGATAAGTATAATGGAACAACAGGGTCCACAACAGGGGCCGTACATGAGCACTAGGTCACGTACAGGGGCTACTGATAGGGGCCCTGCACATGTGATGCCACTTTTAGAGACCACCTCAGGGGATAGAAAATATGTTCCATTCACTGTAACAGATGCTCAGATTATTGCTGATCAATTACCTCCCCTCTCTGGGGGAGCTGGATTTTGGCTAACTAAGTTAAATAAATTAACGGGGGGAATTACCTTAGCTCTGGGAGATTTCAGGAACATTATCAACAGATCCACAACTGCTATGGAGGTGGCTGAATTGGAGAGACAGGCAAACACATATAGGCAGGCAGATAATACTCCATTTGCAGCATACTCACAGAACCTAGCAGATATCATGAGGCGTATGTGGCCAGTCAGAGCGGCAACCACTGTCCCTAGTTATCTCTGGGATGAGAAAACTAACCCGGCAGAACATTTGAGTCAGGCGGTTGAGCACTGGTTTAGGACTGCAATTCTTAAGGGCCTACTTACTCCTATTAAGGACAAGGTAGAAGACAATCCAGATATGGGACCAGATAAGCACAAAGAGTAGATAGCAAGGGGAAAGAAAAGGATAAAATGGAATTGGAGCTGTTAAAAGCCCAACTGGAAGAGATCCGTAAGAACGCTAATATAAATAAGAAGGAGCCTAAGGAGCCTAAAATTAAGTCGAAAACAATAATGTCTCTTACACAGCCACAAGCATCAGCCCCAGTATTAGTTCCAAATCCTTCACCACCACTTCCAGCTCCAGCGGTTCTGGGACAGACACCCATGCCATACATGCCACCCCAGCAATGGCCCAGACCTCAGTATAATTATGGTCCAATGCAGTATGCACCTCAACCTTTTAGATCCAGGGGGTGTGGATGAGGGAAGGGGCGTGGTAGCGGTGGGCCTTCCAGGCCACAAGGATGTTTCCAGTGTGGAGCGATTGATCACTGGGCCAGGGACTGTTACAGGCAGAACCAGTTACATCCCCAACAACATCCTTCACAGTTACACCAGCCACAAGCCTACTATCAGGCTCCCAACCCAGAGGCAGCTCCAGTAGGTCAGTACAGTCTGGAGCCCTGGGGGGGACAGTGACGATGCCCAGAGGACCACCAAGACAGTATGGCACTGGCAGAACCCATGCTGTCACTGACCGTCGGGACCTTGAAGATTCCATTTTTGATTGACACAGGGGCCACTCACTCTGCATTGACGAGCAGTCTACCCTCGAGTATGATGAGTGACATTTCAGTGCCGGTCAGGGGTTTCTCGGGATCAATCATTTCAATGCCAAAAACAAAACCCTTAAGTGTAAACAATGGTATACAGACTGTTTTACACTCTTTCCTGATTGCGCCACAAGCACCACTCAACTTGTGTGGCAGAGACTTATTAGTGAAAATGGGGGCATTTATTATGTGCTCCCCAGAGGGATTAACTATTACATGGCCAGACGGGTCCAACCAATGTTCTATAGGACGTCATGGAGAGGGGATGTATCTGATGAAAGCTTTTACTCCTGAATCAGTGGACATCTATTGGGGACTAATTCAGGAATCCAGTAGCCAGTTATTGACTTTTTTCAACCTTTGGAAGCCCTGGATCATGGTACTGGAGCCCTATGCACCACCCCCTGATCCGCCCCATGTCACCTTGTTCTATGACACAGGAGGGGATTTAGCATACTTTGACTTGTTTGAATCAGAACTAATGAATACTGAATGGACTATTGAGTCCAATGGTATTTATGTGGGGCCTGAGGGGGTGGCATCACTGGTTACACTCACACCCGATCAGTATAAGTGGTTTAAAATGTCTGAGACATCTGTACCGCACATCTTATTAGCATTACACCCCAAATATACAGCTAAGCAATTGGGCCCCATGATTAAGAGAGCTGCGGAGACTACGGACTGGGTTCAGACTCAACTGCCTAACGTGATCTACTCGCATCTAGTCAAATTTATCATATTAAGGGCTGGTGCTCTGACATAGTTACATTGACTCATGACATCTTAGCTAGACACCATGGGAGGGAAGATGCTGATCACCCCGACATGGGAAAGGTTCTGAGTAACTTACCTAACACACTGTGGTCAGAAGGATCAGATGACGTAGGACATGTTAAACAGACACCAGTTGTGGTTCAAATGTCAACACCTGATCCCATATGGATACCACAGTATAGACATAAGCCAGAAGCCATATCATCATTAGATAAGACAGTAAAAGCACTGGTGACTGCAGGTTCCCAATGGAACACTCACATATTACCGGTTCCTAAAAAGGAACCGGGTCAGTATAGGATGGTGCATGATCTCAGAGCAATAAATTCAGCATTAGCTACACATACTATTCCTGTCCCCAATCCATACACGGCACTTTCGGATTTAAGCCCAGATATGAAATGGTTCACATGCATTGATCTGGCAAATGCATTTTTTTGTGTACCTTTAGACCCGGCCTGCAGAGACATATGTGCTTTCATGCACAGGGGCCAGCAGTACAGGTATACTAGACTTCCACAGGGGTTTGTGTTATCCCCGGGACTTTTCAATCAGGCTTTAAGAAGAAGTCTTGAGAATTGCCAGTTACCTACAGGTTCTATTCTTATCCAATATGTAGATGATTTACTGATTGCCGCAGACACCACAGAGACCTGTTTAACAGCCACCCGTGCGGTCCTTGAATGTTTGGTAGCCACTGGGTATAAGGTCTCTAGGTCAAAATTACAGTGTTGTAGATCCAGAGTTACTTTTCTAGGCCGGATTGTCACACAAGGATCGACAGGTATATCAGCTACACAAAGGTCATCCATTTTGTCGCATCCACGACCACTGACAGTCAAAGACATGTTATCCTTCTTAGGGCTAGCGGGATATAGTAGGCAATATATTCCTGACTACGCGGGAAAAACACAACCTCTCAGAGACATGGTAAAAGAATTAGGTATGAGAAATTTGACTGGGAAATTGACATGGACTACTGACACAGAACAGGCGTTCATCTCCTTGAAACAGGCCCTATCACATGCAGCTAACCTTGCTAGACCAGATTATACAAGACAATTCTACTTGGATGTTTCTGAAACAGAAACAATTATTAATGGGGTTCTGTTTCAGAAAAAGGGGGATGGAGTCAGAGCAGTTTTGATGTACCTAAGTATTCCTTTAGATTTGACTGAGAAACGACAACCACACTGCACCAGACACGTAGCAGGATTGGCCAAGCTATTTCAAAAAACAGCACATATAGTCACAGGACATCCATTACATACTTACAACACATGGAGTGGTAGCATTTATAAATTCAGAAATGTTTACACTCACTCCACTGAGACAGAGACGCATACACTGTCACGCCTTCGTCCTGTCAGTCTGTTGTCCCCGCCATGTGCTTTATTTGCACATGACTCTGTTTTGTTTATGTCCTTGTCTCCGCCTCCTCGTCCGTGTCATGTGTCAGCCCGTCCTCGTTATCTGTCCAGGTGTGTCTCGTTTGTGTCTGTATTTAAGCCCTCTTGTGTCACGTCCTGTTGGTCGTACATTTCTCATTTGTTCAGTCGCGTTGGTTCACCTTTCTCATGTCGGTCGTGTTTTCTTGTCTGTCCGTCTGTCTCCTCAGCTTCTCCCCGTCTCTTTTCCTTTATCGTTGTTTTCGCTGTTTGTCCGTCTGTCACGCTTACCCTGTCTAGTTCACCGTGTTTTATTTAGCTTGCTTTGCTCCGTTTGTTTTCGTTCTGTTTTAGTCTCGTTGTGTTGTTACATCCTTTATTAAATATACTGTGTTTTAGTGAGTGCGTCCGCCTCCTTCAATCCGCCCCTCGCTCCTGACAGAATGTACGACCCCCAGGACGCAGCTAGCACAGACTATTATCTCAAGGGATGTGCCGTTCGCCGGACTCCATTCCGCACAGGCCCCAAAGATCCTGTGGGGGAGGCTTTGAAAGCGGCCTCGGAATGGAGTCGCCGGCTCCAGCTCCTGCCTGGCGCTGCTCCGGATCCTATAGCGGAGGAGTCGACTCGGGAATCGAGTAGTTGCGCCAGCGGGAGTCGAAAGAGTCGGCGGAAGAACCGTGCTGGAGTTCCCCCCTCGCTGGAGGATTACCCCCTCAGGTCTGGGGAAATTTTTGGGGGGGCGTTAAGGTTAGGGGCTGTTAGCCTCACCTCCGTAGCTCTGAGGTCTGAGGCTAACAGGGGCGCACCTCGAGGTGATCTAATGGGTGCGCCTGTGAAACCCCCTAAACCCTTTACAGCTCCAGCGCGAGCCCGGCGAGCAGCACAAACCCCTGTCCTCGAGAGCACGGCACGCGCCTCTCCTGTCCTCGAGAGCGCGGCACGCGCCTCTCCTGTCCTCGAGAGCGCGGCGCGCGGCTCTCCTGTCTTCGTGAGCGCGACGCGCGCCTCTCCTGTCTTCATGGACGACGTCGCAGATTCACCTGCCTCCTTGGACGTCGTCGCAGGTCCCCCTGCCTCCTTGGACGTCGTCGCAGGTCCCCCTGCCCCCGTGGACGACGTCGCAGGTTCCCCTGCCCCCGTGGACGACGTCGCAGGTTCCCCTGCCCCCGTGGACGACGTCGCAGGTTCCCCTGCCCCCGTGGACGTTGCTGCGGGGCTTCCTGTCTCCGTGATGGTGGCACCCGCCGCTCCAGTGTCCGTGATGGCGGCACCCGCCGCTCCAGTCCCCGTGATGGCGGCACCCGCCGCTCCAGTCCCCGTGATGGCGGCACCCACCGCTCCTGTCCCCGTGACTGTGGCTACGGCGTCTCCTGTCCCCGTGACTGTGGCTACGGCGTCTCCTGTCCCCGTGACTGTGGCTACGGCCGCTCCTGTCCCCGTGACTGTGGCTACGGCCGCTCCTGTCCATGTCCGAAGGTCGGCCAGAAAGACTTCGGGGCCGATCCCCAGAACTGTGCCCAGGCTGGTTCCTCGGACTGCCCCACAGACATTAGCCAGTCCTGGGCATCCCCCTGTTATTTTGGTTCCCTTGTCTGTCCCTGTCCTGGTTCCTGTCTCTGTCCTTGTCCCTGTGCCCGTGTCATCCTTTGTCTCTGTCTCTGTCCCTGTCCCGGTCACTGTGTTTGTGTCAGTCCCTGTGAATGTCTTGGTCCCTGTTCCCCTACCGAGTCCTGTCCAGTCCCCTATCAGCCCTGTCCAGTCTATGTTTCAACCCCTGGTTCAGTCCCCTGTTAGTCATGTCCAGTCTTCGTATCCGTCCAATGTCCAGTCACCCGTCTTGTCTCCGGTCCAGTCTCTGTTTCAACCCTCTGTCTTGTCTCCTGTCCAGTCTCCTGTTAGTCCTGTCCAGTCTCTGTTTCAACCCTCGGTCTTGTCTCATGTCCAGTCCCCTGTTAGTCCTGTCCAGTCCCCGTTCCAACCCTCTGTCCGGTTTCATGTTCAGTCCCCTGTTTGTCATGTCCAGTCTCCGTATCCGTCTAGTGTCATGTCACCTGTCCTGTCTTCTGTCCAGTCACATACCCCTGTCCAGTCTAATGTTCCTATCCTGTCCAGTGTCTTGTCCCCTGTCTCGTCACCAGTCTCTGCTCCCGTCCATTCCCAGCACCCAGTCCCGTCATCAGTTCCGTCTCCATTCCAGTCCCCTGTTCTCTCACCTGTCCATGTCCAGTCTTCTGTCCCCAAACGTGTCCAGTCTCCGTATCCGTCCCACGTTCAGTCCCCTGTCTTGTCTCCAGTCCAATCTCCCGTCAATTCCCATGTGTCCACTCCTGTCCTGTCCAGTCCGTTCTCGTCTCTTGTGGCCCCCCTTTGTCAGTCTCCTGTCATGTCCCATGTCCCGTCTCGTATATTCGGTCCTGTCATGTCCCCAGCTCCTGTGTCTGTTCCCGTCCTGTCCTGAGTCCTGTCTCACTTGGTTCCTTGTCTTGTCTTAGTCTGTCTTGTTTTCCGTGCCCTCTCCTGTGCCAGCTCCTGGGGGGTTTAGGAGTACGCGCCCGGGAGTTGCGCGTTCTTGGGGGGGGCATCTGTCACGCCTTCGTCCTGTCAGTCTGTTGTCCCCGCCATGTGCTTTATTTGCACATGGCTCTGTTTTGTTTATGTCCTTGTCTCCGCCTCCTCGTCCGTGTCATGTGTCAGCCCGTCCTCGTTATCTGTCCAGGTGTGTCTTGTTTGTGTCTGTATTTAAGCCCTCTTGTGTCACGTCCTGTTGGTCGTACATTTCTCATTTGTTCAGTCGCGTTGGTTCACCTTTCTCATGTCGGTCGTGTTTTCTTGTCTGTCCGTCTGTCTCCTCAGCTTCTCCCCGTCTCTTTTCCTTTATCGTTGTTTTCGCTGTTTGTCCGTCTGTCACGCTTACCCTGTCTAGTTCACCGTGTTTTATTTAGCTTGCTTTGCTCCGTTTGTTTTCGTTCTGTTTTAGTCTCGTTGTTTTGTTACATCCTTTATTAAATATACTGTGTTTTAGCGAGTGTGTCCGCCTCCTTCAATCCGCCCCTCGCTCCTGACATACACAAAGTTCTTACAGCTCCTAACATCCTATACACACATGAGGGCATAAATATGGCAGATGGGATGTTGGAAGGCACACCACATGAATGTGCAGAAAATGTGGTCAGGCAAAGTAAGATAAGACCAGACCTATTAGCCACACCCATTCCAGGCTCATGGAACCTGTGGACAGATGGATGTGGCTACAGAGCACCCACAGGAGAGGTAAGGGCAGGATATGCAGTAGTGCAGGAGAGTAGAGGTGAGGTGGATGAATTTTGGACAGTTTGGACAATTTTGGACAAAAGAGATAAAACAACACCCATCAGCACAGAAGGCAGAACTGATGGCATTAATAGCAGGCTTAGAATTGGCACAAGACAGGGAAGTTACAATTTATAGCGACTCGGCATATGCAGTGGGAGCAGCACACGTAGAACTCCCGCAATGGAGACAGACAGGATTTTTCATGAGTGGAGGAAAGCCAGTAAGACACTTAGAGGAACTGAGACGGCTAGAAGCAGCCATACATAAGCCTAAGCGAGTTGCCATTGTAAAGTGCAGAGGTCACCAGAAGGGGGACACATTGGTGAGTAGAGGAAATGAAGCAGCAGACAAGGCAGCGAAAAAAGCAGCAGGGTATACAGAACCCAATACTATGATGGTATTAGACTCTAGCGTCCCATGGGAACCCATTCCCACGGGAACACAACTCAGACAAATACAGGATCAGGCTAGTCCAGAAGAAAAATCAATGTGGGTAAAACAGGGAGCACGTAGAGTGGAAGGACTATGGATGAACAAGGACAATCAGTACGTACTACCTATGTCCTTAGCTAGAGGTGTGTTGGAAGAAGCACGCACCTTGGCACATGTAGGAAGGAGACAAATGATGGAAAATCTTAAACAGTGGTGGCATACATTTATGCGAGCATTAGTGTCTGATTTCCTAGCTAACTGTAACATTTGCCTCATTTATAACACAGGAAAGGCATACAAATTAACACAGGGAAGGTTTCCACGGCCATTAACCCACGGGGAAGAAATTCAGATTGATTATACAGATATGATCAATCCTATACGCAAATATAAGTACCTTCTAGTGGTAGTAGATAGGTATTCAGGATGGGTCGAGGCAATCCCCACTATTATTAAGGAGGATGCCAAATCAGTCTGCAAAATGTTGATCAACCACTGGATCCCTCAACATGGGTTTCCTAAAAAGATTCACTCTGATAATGGAACTCATTTTACTAGTAAGACACTGCAGTGGTTAGAACAATCACTAGGATTGAAACATAGCTATGGTTGTGTGTACCATCCGGCTTCACAAGGTCAGGTGGAGAGGATGAATCAAACTTTGAAGACCAAATTAGCAAAAATCAAACTGGCCACGGGCATGACTTGGCTTGATGCCCTTCCAATTGTTTTAATTAGTGTCCGTAGTTCAGTGAACAGAAATACAGGGTTCACTCCTTTTGAATTAGTGAGGGCCATCCCTTTTCCAGGCCCCTCCACCGCGCTTGCGTCCCCCCAGAAACTACCTCAAGCAGAGTACCGACAGTTATATGAAGAACTGAAAGCTGTTTGTAAAGATTTCTCTATACAGGTGCAGGAAAGGAGAGAAGGAGAAGAACCGGAGGAGAAGGATTCAGAAGTGGCAGTCTCACCCTGGGTGCTCCTGAAGGTCATTAAGCGGAAGTGGTGTGAACCTCACTGGACAGGGCCTTATCAGGTGACGGAGAGAACCAGCTGCGCAGTCCGGCTGAGGGGTAAAGGTTCACAGTGGTACCACCTCACACAGTGCAGAGCTGCACCGGCACCCGATATCAAATATTCACTGAAGGAAAACAACACTTCAGAAGAGGCAGATCAGGTATCCTCAACCAACATAGGGGCAGAATAATCCCCTGAGGCAGGAGCACAACAAGGGCAGTCTACCCTTGCTCCCAGCGCAGACCTGCTCGCCATAAGAAGACAGAAGACTTTACACATACACATATAGGGCAATAAAACCATTTAGAAAAGAAGTGGTGTGTAGGACTGAGGTTGCCTCTCCCTTAAAAAGGGCATGGTGTAAATGCCCGCTATCACCACTGATTCACACAGTATATGTGTAATGTTGACCTGTCATTAGGACAGGTCAAAAGGGGGAATTGTGGGAAAATGATTCAGTAATCATTATATTTTTCAGCTAGCTTGATACTTTTATTATTTTTAATAAACTATATTAACTTTATGATCTGCGCAACAGGGCAACAGGAAAAGGTGTGTGTGAAGGGGGTGTGTGATTAACTGCTTGAACTCAGCAGTAAACAACAGGGTCTTCTAGCAGAGAGGTCACTAGGTCATTGGAAAGCCTTAGCAACACCCTAGCAACGACTGACTTATCTGGGAGCCAATCAGGATGAAGCATATACCTAGGGGGAAGGACTACCATTATTATAATACAGGGAGTCAGAGGTCACTTAGGCGGAGAACAGGCCAGCTAAGGGAGAAGAAGCATGCTGTACTGTTCTTCCCAGAATTCTGTATAATAAACTGTTTTGATTGTTCACTCAAACTCAGTGTTAACCTCTTCTGTTCCAATTATTTGCATCAACAAACACGCAGGACAGTTTTGTCCACAGTGTGTGTGTGTGTGTGTGTGTGAGGACCATCAGGACCTAGAGAGGATGCTGTGGATGAAGAGGTCAGTCTGGTTTGACCGGTCCCCCCTGCAGTAGGTGTAGGGTTAGATGGGGTCCCTGAGGAAGGGGAAGGAGTTTACAGTCAGTGTTGGAACAGGATGGTAGTGACACAGAGACAGTAACAGCACATAAGTGAATAAAGAACTCTTACACAGAACAAAGATAGCGTTTTACCTTTAGACTCCAGTGTAGAGCTGCAGAGAGAGTGTGTATCGGTGTGTGTTAAACTCCAGTGTAGAGCTGCTGCAAGAGTGTGTATCGGTGTGTGTTAAACTCCAGTGTAGAGCTTCTGAGAGAATGTGTATTGGTCTGTTTTAAACTCTAGTGATAACATCACTGATCTTTTATCTTCTCCTCATTGGACCCCAGGGCTCTGACGGTGAGTACATCACAGCCATCGAGTGGGCCGATAGTTCTGGCTGAACATTGTGGCTGAGACATGGCTCAATTGACTCGACCATAGTCCGGCAAAACTAAATCATAACTGTGCCACGACCGAGTTTGAGCCAGAAGAACGCCACAAGTGCCAGACTCGGCCCAGATCTGGCTCATTACTGGTTGTAATAATGCACCTGGAATTGGGCCATATGCAGGGTGCCACATTCACGCTGAGTCACAGCCAGCCAACAGTGCCAAAGTAGAGTTGGAACTGGGCCAGACATGGCGTACTTAAACAAGCATGCAGAGGTTTAAAACCAAACCCTAGCCCTGTCTCTAACTCTAACCTGGGAGCAGTGTGGCAGCAATGGGGAGAAGACAGATCAATGGCCCACAACAGCTGGAGGAGACAGGGTGTGTGTGGTCACTAGAGGTGAGATATGGAAGAAGATCCTCAGTGGCACTAGCTAGAAAGGTAGAAACTGGGAGCAGTATGGCTTCCAAGAAGAGAGGATAGGATGAAGGTCTACAGAAGTACCTGAGGACAGAGTGAAGGCTGTAAAAGTAGAGGCAGGGAGCAGGGAGGAGAGTGATCTGTGAAGTTGGGTTGGGAACAGTGTAGCTGTGAAGTGGAGAGGCAGGAACAAAGATCTGCAGCAGAAGAGAGTGCAAGCCGTACAGAGGAGCAGGGCACTGCTTGTTTGTGAAGGGAAGGGCATAAAGATGAACGTCCACAGCAGCTTCTGAGGAGAGAGCACAAGGTGCAAAGTTGGAGGCAGGGGGTGGTGCAGTGAGGGGTAGGGATGAGGGTTTGCAGAATCAGAGAAGATGGGCTGTAAAGAAAGAGGAAGGGTGCAACAAGCCAGCAAATAGGAGGGGTTAAGACAAAGGTCCTCATCAGGAGAAAGGATGGGCTGCAAGGAAGGGGCATGGTGTGGGACAGCTGCAAAGGTAAGGAGATTAGGACGAAGGTCCGTGACACCCCCCAAAAAGAGATTGAGCTGGAAAGTCAGAGACTGGGAATAGTACAGCAGCAAAAAGGAGAGGTGGCATGAAGGTCCACAGCACCTGTAAAGAGAGCATGAGTGTCCACAGCAGCACCTGAAAAGTGAAAGTATGAGTTGTAAAGTTAGAGAGTGGGTATGGCAAAAACGCAAAATGAAGTGGTTGGGACAAATGTCCACAAAGTACACAAGCTGTTGAGTTAGAGGCTGGGAGCAGCATGGCTGCAAAGGGAGGGGTTGGGATGATGGGATGGGAGAGCAAACTGATAATGAGGAAGTTGTGCAGTGAGGAGAATGCCTTGAGTGCCCAGAATGTTGGGCAGGAGGCAGGTCCGCAGCACCACCTCTGGTGAGGAGGAGGAGCAGCAGGCACTGAACACTGCCCAGTATACGAGGCAGTCCCATAGCTGTTTAGATGGAGAAGGGTGAAATATTAGGCTTGGTGCTGTAGACAGATGTGGGGGTGCAGTCTTTACGACTGTCTAAAGTGGCTCCAAATATGAGGCAGAGAATCAGCAGAAATTAACTCAGAGCAGAGGAGTAAGCTCACATTATGAAGCGGTCAAATCAAAGTTCGTGTCATGAGCCAAATGCAGTGAGTTTGTCTGACGCTGAAATTATGTGAGTTTGCAGGGTGTATATATAGAGCTGGGGGGGGGGGGGGCTGTTTAACTCTCACTCTCCAGAAAATCTCTCTGCTCATACAACTACAAAATCTGTGGACTGTGATTTCTTTCCTCCCTGAAAGCCTGGGGGTATTTACTGTGGTTTATTACATTTTTAGATTAATATTTCACACCTATTATATTATAATATAAGTATAATATTTACATTCCATCCTATTGCTTCAAGTTCTGAGTTGAAAGTGCTGTTCGTTCAAGTTTCTATCTTGGTATTGTTATTAACTGTGTGGCTGTACTGACCTGAGTGCAGTCGGAGTAAACAAACTCACTCAAACTGCTTCATAATCTCATTGATTGAATAAAATGAACAGATGCTGCATTTGTTTGATGCAAATATTTTGACAATTGCAATAAAACTAACAAAAACAGAGGGTCTGTGGTGACCTCAGCTTCACTTTCACTCTCTGGGAACAGTCAGAGAGAGAACAGGGATCCTGATCATTGAAGAACAGTGTGAAAGAGGCCTAACTAAGTATGCAGAGCAACAGCTGGACTCCAGTCTGTGATTGTAGAACTACAAAGTGCTCCTGTGTGGTCAGTGGAGCTGAAAGTGGACAGTGATTGAAGAAACAAGGAGGTGATCTTAATGTCACGGCTCCAGCTCAAAGCAAACACATCACACACATCTGCAGGTTTATCTCAGTAGAGTGGCCCACACTGACCAGTCCACTGTGTCTGGACCGTGGTGAGTGTGGGTTCATTTACTGGACAATAAAAGAGGGAAAGCTGAGAGCTCTCATCACTTGGACAATTCATTATCAGAGAGTGTGAACTGAACCCTCACACAGCTGCTGATGAACACTTTGAGAGTGTGAAGATGTGAACTGCAATGCGACTGAACACAGGTGCAGGCCTTGAATTCAGATCGTGGATCTAGATATTGTAATCACTGCTGGACAGAGATATTCACTGTACACTTTATTTTTCTCCATTCGTCTGATAGAACAGCTGCTCTGAGAGAGTGTGTAGAAGTGTAGAGGTATGAATCACACAAAACAGAACCATAGACCCAATACAAACACAGCTCAGTGCTTTCTCTGTCGAGACTCAGTTCCTCCTCGGCTTCCTCTTTGCTGCTGTGGCCTCTTTCATCTTCCACACAGTGGCTGTTTACACGTTGCTTTTCAAGAATAACAAAGGTAAAGGGTCAATCAGCAAAATGTGACAAAGTCCATCCGGGTCACGGCACCATTTTATAAAAGAGAATTAAACACTTTCAGCTGCAGAAGCAGGAGAATCTTTATTCGTTGAGTTTGCAGAACAGATGATTTACTCTCACGTACACGGGTATGAAACATGAGCTGCTGGTTCTCCAGAGTCACAAAGTCTGTATAGGTTTCAGTCCCTTAACTGAACTGGTAAACACCATGGACCCAACAGCTATATCTACATAGAGACTAGACACGTACATATACACCGATCAGCCATAACATTATGACCACCTCCTTGTTTCTACACTCACTGTCCATTCTCTCAGCTCCACTGACCAAACAGGAGCCCTTTATAGTTCTACAGTTACAGTGTAGTCCACTCGGTGCTCTACATACGCTGTTTCCCCAGATTCACCTTGTTCTTCAATGGTCAGGACCCCCACAGCACCCCCACAGAGGAGGTATGATTTGGTGGTGGATCATTCAAACAAGGAGGTGGTTTTAATGTTATGGCTGATGTGTGTTTACTCCCCATCCCCCACCAGTGTGCTGCAGAGAGTCCAATAAGAGGAGGTCAATAGTGAAACAGGAAGTGTGTGTGTGTGTGTGTGTTAGAAGTCAGAGTGTGGTGTGTTGATCAGGCTTGTGAGTCAGCAGGTGGTGTGTGGTTCACGTGCTCCTCTGACTCTCTGAAGTTCTCCTCTACGACAGCTTCACTGCTCCTTCTCCATCCACAGTGTTGTAGTAAACAGGGGAGGAATCTGGTGCTGAATTGGAGATGAACAAAAGCAGAGGATTAACACACACACACACACACACACAGAGAGAGAGAAACCTAAACAAGATGGTGGTGGTTTAATGAGTAGGACGTACCTTTGCTTCTCTTGGTGCAGTAGACCACCGCTACAACAATGTGGAGAAAGACCACCGTGACCAGGGCAAAGGGGACGAAGGGCAGTGACGGTGGAGACTCTGCAATAAGAACATCATTCACTGACTTACACAAAGATCATGGAGCGAAACATTAAAAACTATCCTCAGTCTTAACAACGCTTTAGAAAAATGTGTCTCCGACCCACACCCCACACATTTCTAAAATGAGCAGCACATTCGCTGTGAAACGGTAATTACAGAAATGTGAAATCTGGGCCTGGAATTAGCTTTTATCTTTTTGGGAGGCAACTGTGGAGGAAGGTTCAGCTGCCGATTTGGGAATGATTTGATCAAGTGTTGAACTCGGTGTTGGAGGTGGGATCCCTGCGAGGAGAGAAGAGTCCATGATGAATGTTGTAGAGATGAGCACTGTGCTGGAACTACTCTGGAAACTTCCAGAATCCCAAACATTTTACACTACTACATTAATTCTACAACTGATCCACACTCAATAATTCATCACACACTGATGACCTCAGGACTGGTCACTGGTAAAGACCAGCACTACCTTATGAAGATGGTCCTCTACCTGAATCACAACACATTCACACTGTGTTTTACCTTCAACAGTGAGACTGATGTTTCTGTATCTACTTCCTTCAGCTTCACACCAGTACCTTCCTCCATCCTCTTCAGTCAGGTGTGATATGAGCAGAGAGAGATTTCCTGGAGAGTGAGAGTTAAACAGCTGGACTCTGTTTCTCTCCTGAAGAATGTCAATGGGGAACATTTCTGATGAGCTCTTAACTCGCTTCCAGGTGAAATTATTGGGTTTGGCTCGTAGTTCAGTGCAGTAACAGGGCAGCAGGACTGACCCTCCTTTATACGCTGTGATACGTGTTGTTTGACCTCTTTCCTCCAGAGAACAGCCTGAAGAGACACACGGACATAAACATTTCACTGTGAATCCAGTGTTGAGGAAGTGATTGGTGTTTGTTGTTGAACATGATTTCACAGACTGTGATCTGAATGGACTGAGTAACTGGACTTAAGGTCACTCAATAACACGGTCAGAAGGAGTGAGTGACCATCCTAGTTATCATCAGCCAATCAGATTTATATAAACACTGTAAATACACTGTAAACAATGGAAACCTACAGTGAGTGACTGAAGTGGTTTATTGAAGTCAAACTGTGGATGATCAGTGTTTATTGGAGTTTAATAAAGCTATGTAATCTTCTTGTTCCCACATGAAGTGTTTGGAGGGTGAGCTGATGAACTGTGTGTTACAGTGGAGGTTGTAGATTTGCTGCATTTCCTGACCAATGAGCAGCTTAATGATAAAGAAGACTGACCACACACCTGACCACTGCAAACAGAAGCATTTCACAACACTTTCATTGCACTGATGTTGTTCTACTGCTACAACAATCAGCAACTTCACACAATGACTTCACACACTTTACACACTTCACAAAGACTTCGTTTCTGAAGCAGCACAGACAAAGACCAAAGGTGTGTGTAGAGTGTCCCCAACACAACTGTAGACACCAGTGAAGATAAATATAGATCTGACATCATCATTACATTATGGATATTGATCAGAGAGGGGTTACCTTTAACAGTGAGACTGATGTCTGTGAATTGATCCCATTTAGCTCTACACCTATACCATCCTCCATCCTCTTCAGTCAGGTGTGATATGAGCAGAGAGAGATTTCCTGGAGAGTGAGAGATAAACAGCTGGACTCTGTCTCTGTAATGAACACTCTCATTAGACACCACTTTCCAAGTACTGAGTTTCTTCCAGGTGAATGTCTCAGGTTTAGAGTTCGTGTCAGTGCAGTAACAGGGCAGCAGTACTGACTCTCCAGTGTATGCAGTAATCTCTTTTGTCTCCCCATGGTTTTCCAGTGTGCATCCTGCAGAAACAGAGCAGTGAATGTTTTTCATCTTTAAACACCTCTGAACATGTGGAAGTTCTTCAAAATGAAGCTTGACGTTCTCACAACGTGTCATCACCTGCACAACACTCGCTTCATCACAAACAGAGCGTTACTTTAAAGACGTCTTTATAAAAAGAGATCACTGACCAGTCCAGACTCCAATCTACTGTTCCTCACTTTAAAGAAACACTGTAGTATTTTAATCTTAAAACATTTTCACTTCAAAATAATTGTAATTCTCCACTGATCGGTAAAAAGGAGAAAAACACCCTAATAATAAAAATAACACACTATGACATCACTGCCTCTGATGTCATAATGGCCAAGATGATAGATTCCTTTAAAAATACACTCAAAAAAAGACCTTTTAAAATAAACAACAGTGGGTTTAAGTTCAGTTTCGTTCCCTAAAGGTACATTACATTCTCCAGGAGGAGATGTGAAGATGTGTAAGATCTCATTAAAGATCTGTGTAAAATAAAACTTAATTAGTTCTAGAGATTAAATGAAAGAGACATGAGGACACCAGACAGATGTATTATGAACTAATAAATAATAACATGCTGCACTTTCTTGACGTGTTGCTGTGTTAGTGATAAGCCGTGATGATGACGCTGTTAAAATCAGGTTTTTGAAAGTGACTGATCAGTGAGGCCCAGTGTTAGCACCTGCTAACTTTAGCCAGAATGGAGAAATGTTTAGTGTTGCACATCAGTTCTGGTAATACATGCCTTTCTGTCTGTTACTGTGTGATTCAAAAGGCTAGAGAACCACCAAAGTTACACTTCATTCTTCCATTAACATGGTGCAGTGTATGTTATGAGCTACAGACTGTGATCATAAAGAAAAGGAAGAATATTAAAGTGACAAATATAAAATGCTTAAACTACAATCTAACAGACAGTGCCACTCTGGGAGTTTGACTCAGAATTATTACAGACCTGAGGTCACAGAGACAAGAGACCAGAATTCCCCACACACACTTTTATTAAACATCAAATACAAAAGAAAACATCCTACAAATTGTTAAAATCCTGAACCAGACAAAACATTTATTAAAGATCTACACAAACTTACAACAGTCAGGAAACCAGCAGTAGTTATATTTTAAAAGACTAACATGACTCAGGCCTGAAACTAAATAGAGCTGTGGCCAATAGGGTACAACACACACAGCAACACACACACACACACCCTCACACACACACACACAAACACACATGCGCACACACCCTCACACACACACACACACACACACACACACAAACACACATGCACACACACCCTCACACACACACACACACACACACACCCTCACACACACATAAACAGATTCTAGTGTCTCTTCAGCAGAATCTGAAGCTCTAACTGGACTGTGGTGGACAGTGGACAGTAGGAGAAGAGATGAACTTACCTTCAGCCACATGGAGGACAAGAAGAAGATAAAAACACAGCTGCATTGTGTTTGAGATCTACAACACCGTCACTACACACAGCAACAACAACACTCCTGAAGATCCACCTCCTCACAAACTACACAACTGAACACCAACACACACCAGTGTCCTCAACTCCACAACATTCCCCACAATATCAGCACTAAACTAAAGCCTGAGCGCTTTACTGGACTCTTCCACAACGTCAGAGAGGAACTGTGTTCTCTCTCTCTCTCTCTCTCTCTCTCTCTCTCTCTCACACACACACACACACCACAAATGGGGCAGTGCACTGGGTGTTTTCACTTGTTACTTCCTCTTTCTTCTCCTCATAGCCCATGTTGCACCACGTCACGTGTCATCACTCCTAACTGTGCAGTTACACACAGCAATGTCTAGTGTAAAGCATTCTCAGAAGAGTAGAGGCTCATACTGCACCAAAGAGGGACATTCCCCATGTTGACTGAGCAGGTGTCCCCAAACTTTAGTCTCTGTAGTGTAGTATATAGCAGTGACCTGGCTACATAAGCCCCTCTGTCTGTGAGTAGTGTCCACTGCGCAGACTCAGAGAGAAACAGGCCCCATCTCTCTTAACCACAACTGTGGCCTCGTCACCGTGACAACAGAGAGGAAGCAGAGGCCCAAGATAGTGCTCTCTCTGACCATCAGCAAACTGACCAACACACCACAGACACGTCATAGGACCAACAGGATATGTGTGTTTGTGTGTGTGTGTGTGTGTGTGTACATGTTAAATATGGAACAGTCTGAGCTCATCACAGTTTCAATTCCTTTAAGTCATCAGCTTGCCTCTAAATATAAAGTGTGGTTAATCCATGTCCAGTCAGAGACACAATCACCATCGCACTTCAAACTGTGTATCATTCAGAGGAATGGAGATCAATGTGTAGATTTTGATTTTGATTTTGATTTTAAATTATTAAAATGTTGACAATGGTACAGTTCATTCATTCATTGTCTGTAACCCTTATCCAGTTCAAGTTCATGGTGGGTCCAGAGTCTACCCAGAATCACTGGGTGCAAGGCAGGGAACACACACTGGAGGGGGCACCAGTCCTTCACAGGGCGACACACACTCACACATTCACTCACACACTTACACCTACGGACACCTTTGAGTCTCCAATCCACCTACCAACGTGTGTTTTTGGAGCGTGGGAAGGAACGGGTGCACCTGGAGGTAACCCACACGGACACAGGGAGAACACACCCCGTGTGTTGGTGGTGGTGGTGTATCCTTCTGTTTTCAAATAAAGTGCCCTTCCACAAACTCAAGTTTAGCTCTAGAAAAGTTTCCTCTATAACTGACAATCATTAAACACCACCAGGCTGTGTGTGTGCGTGTGTGTGTGTGTGTGTGTTGTGCTGCAGCGTTGATCTCATTCAGCCATGTAGAGTCCCTCAAACACAGGAATCCTGAGAGCTGTGAGACAGCACTGATCATCTTCTTCCTCCTCCAGGTTCCCCACAGTCTCTGCCCTTCGTCCCCTTTGCCTTGGTCACTGTGATCCTTCTCCACATGATGGTGGGTGTGGTCTATTACACCAAGATAAACAAAGGTACAATCACCCAATCAGGATCCAGTATGAGACCAATTGTCCTCTGTGTGAAAAATAACCTCTGTTTTACCTCTACACCTCCATCAGGTCCAGCCAGAGTCCACTACCGCGCTGCTGATGGAGACGGAGCGGTCAGTCTGGAGTAGTGCAGCTCTACATCAGTGGGGTCAGTTCAGGTCACCTGAGGACTAAGGGGTTTCCATGGTTACGAACACACTGACCTCACCTGGACATTATCTGAGCTCCTGTCTCTGCCCATTTAAAGACCCTGTCGTCCCTCACTTCTCTGCGAGGTGTGTTTGATGGTGAACTTTGCTTTGGATGCTGTGTGTTTGGTAAAATATAGATCTCACAAACCCCTCTGACTCTGATCTGTCACAAACACCATGTTTCCATAGAAACAAGACACTTCCGACACAGAGGAACAGTGTCACATGGCAGGAAGCTGATGGACACTTATGTGGAGAGTTGTAGTTAGAATTGTCCCGCCCCCTCGTCTGATTCTCTCCAATCACAGCACTGTACCTGAGTTTATGTGAGAGGTCAAAGATGAGGTTAAATGCAGTAAAACAGGTGCAATGTGTTTCTGAGTTGGTGTGGAGTCTGTCACAAGATTGAGTTCATTCCACTGTGATTCCTCTAAAGTCTATGTTAGTGTTCAGTTAATGTTCTCCTCCAAGTGTGTTGAGCTGTGTAATGATGCTGTGCTACATGTTTCCTCTCTGCACTGTTGTTGTGGTGTAGTTTCTGTTTGTATTCGTACCCTGTGCTCACTGTGCCCTGTTCATCTTATAGAATCAATGATCTTATTGGTTTGTAGTTTTCTGTTTCAGTTCAGTTTCTAATAAAGACACTTGCCCTTGCATCCGGCTCCTCATCTGCATCTGTGTTACTGAGGTCAAGAGGTCACTCTGCTGCTTTGAGAACTCACATCATTGCCATAAAGAAAAGATAAACAAAGATTGTGACCTCTGGACACAGTGAAGACAGACCTTGACCAATAGAGAAGGGGATGTTTGAGACGTTGTGTTCTTCTGTGAAAGGGTTAAATATGGAACACTCTGCTTCTACTAAGTAGCAGCTGTGGTCTGAGCTCATCACAGTTTCACTTCCTGAATCTTAAAGTCATCAGCTTGTCTCTAAATATAAAGTGTGGTTAATCCATGTCCAGTCAGAGACACAATCACCATCTGTGTATCATTCAGAGGAATGGAGATCAATGTATAGATTCTGACAAATGATCAGTACATTCTCAGGTTCAGCTCTAGAAAAGGACAGAATCAGTTTAAAGACCTTTAGGCCCAGTGTGTGAGTGTGTGTGTGTGTGTGTGTGTGTGTTCTGTGAACTGATGCCAAACAAACAAAAAAGGAAATGACAGACACCTTACATCAGTGTGTGCTCTGAGTTCTGCTGATTAACACCTTAAGAGTCTGAAGAGTCTCCTCCAGCTACACAGAGAGTGTGTATCAGTTTGTGTTAAACTCCAGTGTAGAGCTGCTGAGAGAGTGTGTATCGGTGTGTTAAACTCCAGTGTAGAGCTGCTGAGAGAGTGTGTATCAGTTTGTGTTAAACTCCAGTGTAGAGCTGCTGAGAGAGTGTGTATCGGTGTGTTAAACTCCAGTGTAGAGCTGCTGAGAGAGTGTGTATCGGTGTGTATTAAACTCCGGGGTAGAAATGCTGGGAGAGTGTGTATCGGTGTGTGTTAACACTATAACTACCAGGGTTTTCATATACCCCTTTTTCTACCAGAGGCTGCCAAATGGCAGTGCTAGGGTAAATTGCAACCCATTAGGCCACCTTTTGTTATGTACATTAAGCCACTACTAGGTGCTAAAATGGGGGGGATGGGTGATAGTGTGAACTGTGTTAACTGATAAAGCTCTGAGAGTCACAGCAGGCACAAACTTTCAGGAGTTTAGTTCAGGGCAACAGTCTCAACAAATAAAAAAATATTTTGGTACTTTGGCAGTTTTCTCAGCTGCTGATAATTATTATTATAATCTTTCAAAAATATAATGAAATAATACTTGTTTATTTAGAATACACACAATAAAGAATTATTTAAGCTTTTTAGTTTATATTTGTTGATCTAATGCAGTATTATTTGATGTGAAACCTACAAAACCCTTGAAAAATATAAATAAAAAAATCAGTTAAGTAAAAATTGCTCAAAAATAGTATTTAAGTTTAAATTGAGTCATATTTACTTGTCAAGAAAAACACTTTGCCAATGGGGTGAGATATTTTGACTTAAAACAAGAAAAAATGTCCTGATAATATTCTTTTACTTGGGTTTTAAAAAGTTTAAGTAAAATGTCCTTTTTACAAGTAGCTGAGGATTGTTTTTTGTATAAATGTATGTAAAAATATCTTTACCTATTGGCAGTTTTTCAAAAGACAAAAACTACTTAAAATAAGGTTACAACATATCAGAGCTATTTTGACTAATCAATATTCCACTTTTTGCGCTGTGAAAACAATCCTACATTAGTACAATGGTGGCAGTTTTTCAAAAGGCAAATTTACTTAAAATAATGGTTAAAAAATCTGAACTTTAGCTATTTTGACAAATCATCAGTGAGAAAACAATCCAAAATTAGTACAAAGGAGGCAGACTTGAGATGTTTTGAAATTATAGTTCAAATGTCTTTGTGTGAGTTTTAGAATAAAGAGAAAGATGACTGCAGACTGGAAAACTTGTTAATAAAGTGCATAAACTTTATATAATAAACTGCACCAAAGTAAATAGCCTATCTGACTACATGCTGAGTGAAATAAAATAGAATAAACCTTTCTCACTATAGTACAATATTACAAATATACACGATGGAGGGAACTGAGATGGGTTCTATATTTATTTTAAAAATGTTGTTGTTGCAGCCATTAGATCGAACAATGCCAGTACCAGGTGACAGTGAACAGGGATGAGTGTGATTGGTGATAGCGTGAACGATGATGATAACGATTATGTATGTATCCACCTCCATGTGGATAAAAAGCCACGTCACCACACATTTCACTTACTCTGTTGACCAAGGAGCAAAGATGGCAAAGGTTTACAGTACAGAGCAGGCTTTGGACATGATCCTCAACCATGTCAACCCCTGTGACTCCGATGGAGAAGAAATTACTTTTGATCAGAGCGGTGACTCAGAAAATTTAGGAAATCTTACCAGAAGAGATTTCAATGTTTGTTTGCTGGTTATAGCTGTTGTGATTTTGGAAGAGACACACTGCAAAAAGTACAATATTGAAGTTAAAATTGCTCAAGAACATTATTCTATTTTAATTTGAGTAATTTTGACTTAAAACAAGATAAAATGTCCTGATACGATTCTTTTACTTTGGGTTTTAAAAAGTTTAAGTAAAAATGTCTTTTTTTACAAGTAGCTGAGGGTTGTTTTTTGTATAAATTTATTTAAAAATATCTTTACCTATTGGCAGTTTTTCAAAAGACAAAAACTACTTAAAATAAGGTTACAACATATCAGAGCTATTTTGACTAATCAATATGCCACTTTTTGCGCTGTGAAAACAATCCTACATTAGCACAAAGGAGGCATACTTCAGATGTTTTGGAATTATAATTCAAATACCATGTTTGTGTCAATTTCACATTATTTGAACCTTTCACTAATCAATTCTCAAACATATGGTCCTGTAGATGAGGAGACTTCACCACCTCCAGGAAAGAGAGGTCGCATGGAGACACACGAGTGGCTGACAGAGACGGCAAAAGGTGGCACAGTGTGGCATGAAGAATATAGTTTATATTTCTGTAAAGTTTACATTTCTATTTATGAATACTTTTGTTATCATATTGTTGCATGCTTATTTTATCTTTTATTACTTCCTTTATTACTATTTCATTGTACAGGGAAACCAAGCAAAATGTTTCTTTCCTGTTCATATACCAATAAAACTACCTTGAATCTAAATGTCTGGTAATGTTGACTTTTTTGGTGGGTGGGGGTTCACCAACTTGTTGCAGAGAAGAGTGTGGAGTGCAGTAGAGTGTCTCCTTTCAAATGTAAAGGCCTCATTTACATAACACTGGAGGTGAGAAGAGCTGTTCACACCTGCCAAATGGCAGTTCTTTGGGATTTAAAGGTATAATTGCCAAATGGCAGCGGTTTGGTAGTTCTAGTGTTAAAACCAAATCTGTTGCTGCCAAGAGGAGATGATGGGACGAAGGTCCAGAGCAGTACAGACAGAGTGAAGGCTGTAAAAGTAGAGGCAGGGAGCAGCACAGCTGGAAAAGAGAATGGTTGGCCTAAAGGTCTGTGGTAGTCTGTGAGAAAGTATGAGCTGCAAAGCTAGGGCTGGGAGAAGTGTAGCTGTGAAGTGGAGCGGCAGGAACAAAGATCTGCAGCAGAAGAGAGTGCAAGCCGTACAGTAGAGCAGGGCATTGCTTGTTTGTGAAGCTGAGGACATAAGGATGAATGTCCACAGCAGATTCTGAGGAGAGAGCAAAAGCTGCACATTTAGAGGCAGGGGATGGTGCAGTCACAAAGAGAGCAGTCGGGATGAGGGTTTGCAGCACAATAGAATGTGGGCTGTAAAGGAAGAGGCAGGGTGCAGCGAGACCACAAACAGGAGGGGTTAAGACAAAGGTCCTCATCAGGAGAGAGGATGGGCTGCAAGGAAGGGGCAGGGTGTGGGGCAGCTGCAAAGGTAAGAAGATTGAATGATTTTAATGGGGGTGTCAGGGAGCTTACTTCATGCTGTGGATAATACCACTCCTCACCTCATTTTTAAGTTAAATACGTTTCTGCAGCAGAAATTAGAGTAAATATAACAGTGATTTTACACTGTATTAAAATAAGTGTGTGTGTTTGTTAGAGGTCAGAGTGTGGTGTGTTGATCAGGTTTGTGAGTCAGCAGGTGGTGTGTGGTTCACGTGCTCCTCTGACTCTCTGAAGTTCTCCTCTACGACAGCTTCACTGCTCCTTCTACATCCACAGTGTTGTAGTAAACGGTGGAGGAATCTGGTGCTGAGTTAGAGATGAACAAAAGCAGAGGATTAACACACACACACACACACACAGAGAGAGAGAGAGAGAGAGAGAAACGAACAGGATGGTGGTGTATTGCATTATTTTTGTGCCACATTTCTGCACGCGCACGGATATTTTGAGTGAGCAATGTAATGGTAGCCCCCGGTGAGGTTGGAAATTGTGATTCCTGGATGTTATTCAGAAATCCTACCAGGTGAGCTACCAGCGTTACTGAGGAGTGGACCCAAGTGCCAAACAGTCAGGGAGTGGAACAGAAAAAAAAAAAAAAAAAAGGTATGATAATGAGTGGAAAATATAAACTGGTTGGAGACCACTCAGCCTTATAAGAAAAACAGAGAAAAGAAGGGGAGGGAGAGACCTCTCTGTCTTCTGGGAAAACAGAGAAGAGATGAGCTGACAGATACCAACATTACCAGCCAGACTCTCTCACACGTAGTGCCAAAGAACCAGCAACTCAGGCTGCTTCTAGTGAGTCTTTATAGACCTGTCACCAGGTGCGGGGTGTTATGGCTGATTGGTCGCCTGCCGCTGCCCTCTGGGGGCTGGAGTGGCAAGCAAGAAGGTTCTTGTGAGAGTGCATGCAGATAGTTTGAGCGAGAAAGGAGGTTTCTTGAATGTACACTACAACCTACACATCTTGCTCTCCTGTCCTGCACGTGATGTCTCTGACCCGCACGCTCGCTTCACACTTAGAGTCATTACAAAATGCTTCAGCCAATCAAAAACGACAAATGATGAAGGTCATTTCTGATTGGATGGTTTGACATACAGGCCGGAGACCAGTAAATATTGGGACACAGGTTACAGGTTATAGTTAGGGGTGAAATCTGAAAATGTCCTCAGAACGGCAACAGACCAGTGCACCACAGCCAGTAATTTTATTTTATATCCATTGAATTGGCCACATGGTAGAGTTTTTTTTTTTTTTTTTTTTTTTTTGCCTTAATTGTGTTTATCTAGTTTTACTGAATAAGCAACATAGATGATGTGCTGAAAATAATATAAAATAGTGCTAGCAATGACTGTAAATAGTACTGCAACTACTGTAGAAACTACTGTAGTCCACTGGCATTAAAAGGCTGACACACCACTGACTGTAGACCACTGCTGGTCCACCATGGGACCACTCAGATTACTGTCCTGTACCAGATAGAACTCATTTATAATCCCCTCAAACAGATTTTACATTCACAGAGACTTTTATTCTGGAAAACACACTAATACAAATATTACCAACAACTCTGAGAGATATAATAATGAGTACAAGCCTGATACAAAATGATTAAATGTTAAAAATGCTGACACTGTGCTGATTAAAATGATTTACTATTCTTATTTATAAATAATAACTAAAAGAACCTAATGAAGGAAAAAAATATAAATTGGACTGTGAATGGAAAAGTGCTGAAATAATAATAATAATAATAATAATAATAATAATAATAAATGGAATTTTAGGACGCTGTTACAATCAGATGAACACATAAAGACAATCACATCCACAATCAAACAAAACAAGAGGAACACATAACACTACACAACACACAACGATACAAAACAGGAACAAGGGTAAAAACAAACAAGGGCTAATCAAGAAACAGAGAGATTAAATGCAGCCGCAAACAGGTGTGTTTTAAGTTTGGATTTAAATAGAGATAGAGATGTTGACTGTTGAATTTCTGGAGGAAGGGAGTTCCAGAGACGGGGGGCATGTCTGGAGAAGACTCGATCTCCAAGATGAGCCTTAATCCTAATCCTAAAATGTGGGATTTTGTCTAAAATTCTGTTTAATCACCAGTGGTCCGCCCAGAAAACACTATAAAACACTAGTGGACCTCCAACTTTGCCCTCAGAGGGTCTACAATGGTCTGCCGTCTCCTTGCTATCAGTGATAGAATATACTCTAGAACCTGGGGGTGGACCACCCGACAGGAAATCACCCGACAGGGGTCACCCGGACAAAGGAGTTTCTCTGCCACCCTTTTGATGGTCTGGGGTAGAGAAGGATGTCTGTGCCTTCATGGCAACCTGCCAGATGTGCACTAAAAACAAAGCACCCAGATGCCTACTGCCAGGTCTACTCCATCCCCTACCGATCCAGGTCCAACCACAGTCCCACATTTAGCTGGATTTCATGATCGGGCTGCCTCCATCCATGGACATAACCATCATCCTGGTAATCTGTTCTCCAGGTTTGTGGTCTTGCCTAAACTATTCTCTGCCAAGGAGACTGCCGACCTGCTTTTGCAAAATGTTTTTAGGGTTCATGGGATGCCTAGTGACCTGGTGTCAGACAGAGGAGCTCAGTTCACAAGCAGATTCTGGAGGGCTTTTTGTCAACAGTTGGGAGTAACGGTGAGTTTTGCTTTTTGGATTTCACCCAGAATCCAATGATCAGACAGAAAGAGTGAACCAAGACTTGGGTCAGATGTTACACTGTCTGACCACTGAAAACACTTCAACCTGGTCCGATCAGCTGCTTTGGGCTAAGTATGCACACAATACCCTCTGGCACTCCTCACCGGGCATGTCACCCTTCAAGTGCCAGTTTAGTTAACCTCCAAAATCATTTGCTGAGCAAGTGAGAGTGGTGGGACTCCTGAGAGCTGACCTGTATGTCCGTTGTTGTTGCTGAGCCTGGCAGAAGGCTTGGATATCCCTGCTGGTGATTACAGAAGTTGATGTTGCTCCAGCATATACTGTCCATTGCATCTTGGACAATCACTGAGTCAGAGGCAGTACCCAGTATTTTGTAGGCTGGTAAGGTTAGGGTGAACGATTGTGGGTCCCAACATGCCAGATCCACAGCTGTGTGGCACTTTATAAAACCAGCCAGAAGCCTCACTCATTGTCACACTTTTGTAGAGAGTTGACTGGCATTCAGCTATCAAAAAAAATAGATTAAATTAAAAACAAAATTTAGAAAAACCTTAAAACAAAAATAAAAGAAAGGAAAACAGGGCTGAGCTTTGCCCAGTCCATTGTGATTTTTGGATGTTTTGCCTTTTATTTTATTTCAGACAGTGTTTTGTTTGTTCAGTGGTGTTTTTTTGTTATTTTTCCAACCATTTTTTACACCTCTTTCAGGTAATGTTTTCACCCATATCCCCACTCTCTCTGCTGAGTACAGGGATGGGATTTAAATCTGTGCTCCATCGCAGTTCCATAAGCATAACATAAGTCACTAAACACTGGTTCTGTTCTGATCAATTAAAATAAATATTTAAAA
Organism: Hoplias malabaricus; assembly: GCF_029633855.1. NCBI lineage: Eukaryota > Metazoa > Chordata > Actinopteri > Characiformes > Erythrinidae > Hoplias > Hoplias malabaricus. The sequence goes on along the minus strand of NC_089806.1, from coordinate 41,793,517 downwards.
ATATATTTATAAATCTCATTCTGCCCTGCACTTGGATCCACCACCCACCCCACCTCCAACATACAAAGGTTGGAAATAAAGTTACGTTAAAACCAAGCACACCATTGTTTTTCTTGTGAAATTCCCAACAAGTTTGATGTGTCACATGACCCTCTTCCCATTGAAAAAACAAAAGTTGGCTCCAAAATGTTTAAATTCAAAATGGCTGCAATGGTCACCACCCATCTTGAAAAGTTTCCCCCCTCCCATATACTAATGTGGCACATACAGGAAGTTAATATCACAAACCATTCCCACTTTATTAGGGTGTATTCATATAAATGGCCCACCCTGTAGTGTAAAGCTTTCTCAGAAGAGTAGAGGCTCATACTGCACCAAAGAGGGCCATTCCCCATGTTGACTGAGCAGGTGTCCCCAAACTTTAGTCTCTGTAGTGTAGTATATAGCAGTGACCTGGCTACATAAGCCCCTCTGTCTGTGAGTAGTTTCCACTGCACAGACTCAGAGAGAAACAGGCCCCATCTCTCTTAACCACAACTGTGGCCTCGTCATCGTGACAACAGAGAGGAAGCAGAGGCCCAAGATAGTGCCTCTCTAACCATCAGCAAACTATCTATAACAACATCATCACTCCCTTTGTACATACATTGCTACAGAGGCCAGACAGGAAGTGTATGTGGTTTACACACAGGGAACAGTGGGGTAAACAAGTTACATGAAAAAATCATGATCTCTAGGAGGAATATTAATATATTAATAATTAAATAAAAACTTACATTAACTACAGTAGAGAGGACGTATATCACATTGCTAATAAAGCTCTCTCTGACCATCAGCCAACTTGCCTCATCACCCCTCTGTACACACACCTCCACTCTGCAGCACCGTTAGCAATGCTAATGCTAATCATTTAGCCTGGGGGGCTGTGTCAAGAAGTGGACTGGGGGGCTGTGATGGTACTGAAAATTTTTTTGAAAGCAACCATTCACACTGTTCAGTTTTAACCCTTAAACTCCCAAATCTACAGTGAGACTGCAACATAATTCTGAAGTGAGCTTTAAATGGTGGTGTTGTGTGTTGGAGGATCTACAGTAGGAGAGAGAATGAACTTACCTTCAGCCACATGGAGCACCAACAGCAGATAAACACACACCTGCATTCTTACTGAGATCCAGAACACATTCACTACACACAGCCACAACAACACTACAGCAGTTACAGCCACAACTCCACCCTGATACTACTCTACTACTGTAGCTGTGCAGCTCTGTCCTCAAGTGTACACTCGACCTCACCCTGTCTACACTACACTACAATAAACTACACTACACTACAGTATGCTACACTACACTACACTTAACTACACTACAGTATGCTACACTACACTACACTAAACTACACTACACTTAACTACAATACACTACACTACACTACACTACAGTATGCTACACTACACTACACTTAACTACACTACAGTATGCTACACTACACTAAACTACACTACACTTAACTACACTACAGTATGCTACACTACACTACACTAAACTACACTACACTTAACTACAATACACTACACTACACTAAACTAAACTACACTACACTACAGTATGCTACACTACACTACACTGAACTACACTACACTTAACTACAATACACTACACTACACTAAACTAAACTACACTACACTACAGTATGCTACACTACACTAAACTACACTACACTTAACTACAATACACTACACTACACTAAACTACTCTACACTACACTACACTAAACTACACTACACTACAGTATGCTACACTACACTACACTTAACTACACTACAGTATGCTACACTACACTAAACTACACTACACTTAACTACACTACAGTATGCTACACTACACTACACTAAACTACACTACACTTAACTACACTACAGTATGCTACACTACACTACACTACAGTATGCTACACTACACTACACTAAACTACACTACACTTAACTACAATACACTACACTACACTAAACTAAACTACTCTACACTACACTACACTAAACTACACTACACTACTGTATGCTACACTACACTTCACTACACTACAGTATGCTACACTACACTACACTACACTACACTTAACTACAGTGCACTACACTACACTACACTACACTTAACTACAGTACAGTAAACTACACTACACTACATTACACTACACTATACACTACACCCACAGTGGACACTAACCTCCAAAGTATTAGCCATGGGTGAAAATAAAAAAAATAATGAAATAAAAAAAAAAAAAACAAAATCAGAACAAAACAATGATTTATTTATTTTTTTTACAGACCATTATCGTTATAATTAACAGAGGGCAGAGCAGTTAATATCACACTGTTAAATGTGTCTTCTACACTGCACTTAGCCAATCAGGATCAAGCAAACTGCACCTCAACTGGTTCTAGTTGTAGTTCCACAGAGTGTTTACACAGTTTCCATGGCAACAGAGAAACACCTGTGAGGAGAGCAGTAATGCAGCGGAGGAAGGAAAGTGAAAGTGAAAGTGGACGTGTCAGGAATGTGGAGCTGGTGCTGTGTTCAGTTCAGTGTGATGTTAGAGGTGTGTCCTGACCGTATGATCATAGACATATTTCTTCAATCCCTGTGGACAAGTGACTTTCTTTCTCTTTTTTCCCCGTCCTGTTTCTGAGATGTAGACAGGGACAGAGCAAGTCTCTCGTTCTGTTTCCAGCTCCACAGCTAGTTACGGTCTGTCCTTATGCTGTGTTCTGTTTTTCATTGGCTACTGCCTTTTCCCCACATCTTCATTCTCTGTCTCACCTGATTTTACTTCATTTCTTTGGTGTTTGTTTTGTTCACCTCTCCCACATTAGTCATATTTTTGTGTGAAATCTCAGTGGATCTCTGAGTCTCTCAGTTGTGTCTGACCTTCTTTGTGGAAAATTGTAGCAGTTTTTTTTTTTTTTTTTTTTTTTTCTCAATTGTTACACATTACACTTGGTACAGCTCTTGCACCAAAGCAGCTGAAGTCCCTCTGCACCACTGCATATTTAATCTGCTCTAAACACTCAAATGAACAGGAACATAAGATGACCTGCACTTAAGGAATGAGAGACAGCCCTGTATTGAACAGTACTAGCATTACAGTGAGAGGCAGAGAGGCCAAACACAGAGATTCTAATCCTTCAGCCTGCGGTGTGATGAGTGTGTGGTGGATATCTGTCCATATGATCTGACCGTCTCATTTAAATCAGATCAACAACAAAGGGCAGGACACTGACCTCATTCCTCAGACACAGGAGGATGATTTACATTTAGATTCACAGCGTTTGAAAAGTGTCTTTTTAGAGTGAAAGTGTCCTGTGTCTATAAACAGAAGCACAGACTCACACAGAGGGTGATATTTATTTATTAATGAAACAATGACACACACAGCGTCTATAACACACTGAATCAGTGTCCATCCTGACCAACAGCACAGTGCAGTGTTGTTTAAAAAGGTGAATATGTAAAAGATCAATGTAAAAGGCCACACCTTTATTTTGGGTTGTCGTTTTTAGATCTTCAATATTTTAATAATTATCAACTCCATATGTGGACATTTTCAGTAGTAAATATATGAACGTTCTTATTATAGATTGTAGGAAAGCAGTTTTTACTCATTTAAATACTGATATTATGTAGATATCTTGTTGACATTATATAGATATTGTTTTGATACGTTATTAACATTTAGTAGCTGGTTAGTTGATATTATGTTGATTATTATTGATATTATTCTGTTGATTATTATTTACACCATGTAGATGTTTTGTTGATGTTTTAGACGTGTGTTTGGTGTGTTATTGAATGTCTGTTTAAAGATCACAGATCTTCTAGAAAAGACAACCCACCACACTGTAACAATTATAAAAAATGAACTGCAGTAAAGAGATGACAAGAATCATGACACAATAAACAGAAAAGTTGGCAGGTTTGGGAATCTGCAGGTGGTGTGTTGTTTACAATGTCTTTGTCCGAGTTGTTCTTCTTCTCTACTGCAGACTCACTGTTCCTTCTCCCTCCACATTGCTGTAGTAAACACTGGAGGAGTCTGGTGCTTAGTTGGAGGATTGGAGAAGATGATGCAGATGGTAAATACGTAAACACACACACACACACACACACACACACACACACAAACATAAACAAGATGGTGGTGGTTTAATGAGTAGGACGTACCTTTGCTTCTCTTGGTGCAGTAGACCACCGCTACAACAATGTGGAGAAAGACCACCGTGACCAGGGCAAAGGGGACGAAGGGCAGAGGTTCTACAGACGCAGCAACAGAATAAAAAAAAAAAAAAAAAAAAAAAAAAAGGTAAAATACTCATTGTCAAACAACAAGGGTGCAGTAACAGGGCAGCAGTACTGACTCTCCAGTGTATGCAGTAATGTATTTTATCTTCCTGTTGTCTTCCAGTGTGCATCCTGCAGAAACACAGCAGTGAATGTTCTTCGTTTGAGTAGTTCCCATATACATAGACCAAAACAGACCAGCCATTTCACACTGTGCCCTTTTATGTTTTCTGTAAATTTACTGTTCAGCACACACACACACACACACACACACACACACACACACACAGTGGTGTTCACATTTTAAAGCAGCAGTGCACCTATTTATGCCTCACAGTGTAAAAACCTAAATCCATTAATGGAATTCAACACAGTGCTTCTTGCAAATACATTATCAGTGCATTAACTTACAAACCCCTAATTGTGTCTTGTTCTGTAAATCATGGAAACTTTATCAGTAACAACAACAAAATGTTTGTTCCACTGTAAAAACGATGCACAGTGGCCCACCTTGTTCACACCTTTGGAGTTTATTTTGGGATTTTTTTTTCATTGTTGTGTGCTGTGGGGGTGAGAGTAATATACACTTTTAGGTTGTTTATTGTTGTTTGGACATATTAGGTCTTTCTTTGTAGCGAGAACTGTGTTTTGTTCGAGCCCTCACCCTCAGAGTGAAATACAGCTTTGGTGAGGTTCCGGCTGATTTCCTTTACAAACCACACCTAAATGCAGCTTGTTACTTGTTCGTTTTCTCTGATGTTCTGTTCAGAGAGGTTTAATAAAGAGTGTTAAAGGCAGCAATGAAGCAGGATAGTCTTCACACTAGTCACAATAATTAAGTTTAAAATAAGGAATTGTAATACTTTTTTTTTCAATTATATATTTATTAATTTTGCAAGTATACACATTTAAAAAATACAACATATGAAAAGAAAATCTATACATATATATACACACACACAAACAAATTCAAAATAAAAATCTTGCTGCGACTGTAACGGAAGATTGATATATAGTTTAGATTCTTACAGATTATTAAATTAAAGAAATAAGCAAATAAATTGTAGATATTAAAGGGCAAGGTAATATGTAAGGCAGTATAACAATAATGTAGGGAAAAAATCATTTATCACCCAGCAGGTCCAAACTGAAAACCAGATTTCACAAAATGTTTGATGTATGTTATGGATTTCAAAAGTGAGCTTTTCTAGAGGGAGAAGATCTGAGATTTGTGACAGCCACATTTTAAATGAAAGAACATCTGGTGAAACCCACAACAACAAGATACATTTTATTGCTAGGTCTGTTAAAGTCCCTAACAAATATGTCAGATTTTCCTTTAAAACCACATCTGGGCTATAATTCAAATGATATAAACATGGTGACATAGTGAAGTTCATGTCCAATATTTCCTTAATGGCTTGATGAACGTCTCTCCAAAATAACTGAATTTTTGTACATTTCCAGAACATATGCATAAGTGTACCTTCACTAACTATGCATTTAGGCAGAGTGAGGTTACATTGTTAAACATCTTATTAAGACACATTGGAGTAAGATATGGTCTACAGAAAAATGTAAAATTCTGCTCTTGTATATTAAAAGGAGAAATGGCATCATCTGTCATCACTGCATGGGGTGGATTTTTTTTAAAAAATACACTCAAAAAATAATAATAACAATAAAAATAATAATATAGAAAAATAAACAATAGCAAAGAGAAACTAGGCAAGCCTAGTTTAGCTGGACCACCATTAGCCATATAGCCATTATCACAGAAGTGTGTGTGGTATTTCAAAAACAGGAAAAGCTCAAAATACATACTCTTGTCATTGATAGATCTGGAGAAGCTTTGGTGCTTCATATCAATGTCTTTGTTTACAATAATAACAAATAATAAACTATAAAAATAGATTTTCTCATCAGTTGCTGTGTGTGTATAGTCATGGAAAGCCTTTTCTATTCATACAAAGCTACAAACCTGAAGCACCGTGTTTAAACAACTTTGAAGCAACTCGTTCACCAGAAAACAACAAGATAACATTTGAACATTTAATTAATTTTTTTAACATTTCTAAAACCAAGCACTTTAACATTTTATCAACCAAGTCATCTGCACTTGATAAAGGAAAAGGGCATTGCTGGGAACTAGATATTTATTACTGACTTACATTTCTATAAGAGTCCGACTGATAAAACAGTGCTGTCGCTAATCCACAGACTCATTTATTTTGAGAATAAAAAATAACACACCAGAGAGAACACACCACACTCCTCACAGACAGTCACCTGGAGGAAACCCACGCGGACACAGAGAGAACACACCACACTCCTCACAGATAGTCACCCGGAGGAAAACCACGCAGACACAGAGAGAACACACCACACTCCTCACAGACAGTCACCTGGAGGAAACCCACGCGGACACAGAGAGAACACACCACACTCCTCACAGATAGTCACCCGGAGGAAACCCACGCAGACACAGAGAGAACACACCACACTCCTCACAGACAGTCACCCGGAGGAAACCCACGCAGACACAGAGAGAACACACCACACTCCTCACAGATAGTCACCTGGAGGAAACCCACGCGGACACAGAGAGAACACACCACACTCCTCACAGACAGTCACCCGGAGGAAACCCACACAGACACAGGGAGAACACACCACACTCCTCACAGACAGTCACCCGGAGCGGGACTCAAACCCACAACCTACAGGACCCTGGAGCCGTGACAGAGACACTTCCTGCTGCACATGAGGGGATCAGTGTGATCATAATCAATCACAGAGTCAGTTGCCAATCTTCTAGAAATGAACCTGAATCTGAACTTTAAAAGATGCTATAACACTGTATGAGGAGGATGATGACATCACACACTATTAACTGATGATACAGTCCTGATATTTTCATAATTTTACTCTGATATGTGTTACTATGTTGTACTTTTTATTCTTCAAAGTAAATGTCTACAAAATATACATGATTCCTACTGGCACTAATTAAAGTTCACAACATAGTGCCGTGCCTGAAGATACACAGAGAAACAGAAAGAGAGTGTGAAATGTACACAGTGCTACTAAAGTCTCTTGTGTGATGGAGGGTTTGGTTTTGTGTCACAGGAGACTCACAGAAGTCTGACACTGACACGGTGGTGCACTACTGTGTGTGTTCTACACTTTGCTGTGACACAGAGATGAAGTGTGTGATGCAGATACTCTTCCTGGAACGTTACTGAGGAAGTAAAGATTCATGTTTTGAGTTTGTGTCCAGATCATTTCCTCCTCAACATTTATGTAGTGTGTATATTTTTAACCCTAAGAACCCTATATATATATAGCTATTTTGTCATTCCGTTTTTTTGTCAGTGCCTCTTTCAGTTGCATTTAAACAGTAATTATGTGACATAGCCATATTCAATATGTTGTTTTATTTTCTAAAGAACCTTTGCTACTCAAATATGTAATCACTTGAGGTTTTCATGCTGACAGATAAATCAATTTTTCTATAAATTTGTCATGTTTTGACCAAAATTTTACCTAGCGCCTGCTTTTTTTTTCATATTTCTAAATGTACAGCCTTGAAATCATATTCCCACAGTGGATATCTTGACACAGATTGTTAGTGTGAAGTGTATTTTAGTTGAAAACATAAGCATTTTTGATGCTAATTTATTACATGTCATATTACTGTGACAAAATAAATTTGTAGCATCAGACGGACATATTTTTCTTGATATTCTAAGCTCTGGGATGTATGACTGATAAAGTTCTGACAGTCACAGCAGGCCCAGACTTTCAGGAATTTAGTTCAGGGCAAATATGGACAATATCTCAACAAATAAAAAACATTTTGGTACTTTGGCAGTTTTCTCAGATGCTGATAATATTTACAATTATTATTATTATTATTATTATTTTTAAAAAATGATGAAATAATACTTGTTTATTTAGAAAACACACAATAAATAATTATTTAAGCTTTTTAGTTTATATTTGTTGATCTAATGCAGTGTTATTTGATGTGAAACCTAAAAAAAACCTTGAAAAACTATAAATCAATAATAGGAATATGTTTTTGTTGATGACTCATAGTTTTCTGCACAGAGACAGCGTGGGTTGACGTTATGTGAGTCAAAACGAAACTGAAAGTAAACATCGTCTTTCTTGTCTCTTTGCAGCGTCTTTTTTTCTGATTATAGCGAATATCATTAGAATCTTTCATGACAAGGACATAAGACAAACATTTTGAAGGAGTGCCTTGATTTTTAGGTGGTTTTTCACACTGGATTACTCCCAGAGGCTTCACAGCCCCGCAATGAGAGTGCTATTTTTAGAAACGGTAGGATCTGCGCTTTCTAACGGTATACGGAGCTCACAGACGCATTCAGACATTCAAGACTTACAAAGCTGATTATATAAGGTGTGTTTTTCACCCCGCAAAATGCGGGATTCGGGTTCAATTTCCTTTTACAAGGAAATGTGTCTTCTGCATTTAACCAGTGAACACACACACACACACACAGTCTAATGTCCACCAGCACCGAGCAGCTGGAGGAGACTGAACCCTATCAGTCGTCTACACATTCTTAAAGTGTTCATCAGCAGCTGCGTGAGAATGCAGGTCACACTCTCTGATAAGGAACTGATTAAGTAAATTCTAAATATCATATGTTCCAGGTGATTGATTATGTTTGTGTTCAGTTAACCCCTTGTAGACCAGACTACTCTGCTCCTGGGTCTATTTTCCCTAGTTCACAGCAGCTCCCCCTGTAGGACTCCTGTCTAATAGCCAACAGTCTTGAGTTTGAACCCTTTACCGAGTGGCTACTGTTACATTAGTGACCACTCTGACAGTTTCAGCCTTGGTTTTACACAGAGACACAACCCACTTCCCTTTACACAGCCTCTTCTCTTTGTCCCCTTTGTCATCGTCACTGTAGTCCTTTTCCACATGGTGGAGGGCCCCATCTCTCTTAACCACAACTGTGACCTTGTCGCCATGACAACAGAGAGGAAGCAGAGGCCCAAGATAGTGCTCTCTCTGACCATCAACAAACTGACCACAACACACCACGGATCACTGAGTTATCACCTCATCACCCCTCTATACACACACCTCCACTCTGCAGCACTGTTAGCAATGCTAATGCTAATCATTTAGCCTGGGGGGCTGTATCAGGAGGTGGACTGGGGGGGCTTTACTCTGTTCACCCTCTCTCTCTCTCTGCTATTCTCACACAATAAATATAGGTATGTGGTTGTGTCTTGTAGCACTCGTTCTCTTCTTTCCCATGACATCATCCACTACGTCACACACACAGAAGGACTGAAGTTCACAGGATCAGTCATGGGTCGGTTAAAGAAAATAAAAATGACCAAGTAAAAGGAGGCAGAACAATACAATAATATTATTTATGTGTTTTATTATTGGAGACACTTTTAGAAACAGTTCTAATCAAGAGAAAGGAAAGCAGTTAAAAGTCATGGTGATAAATGTGGCCCCCACACTACACCCGCCCTCTTCTGTGAGAAGGTTATTAGCCGTACAGACCAGTGTGAGATGTCATCATTACCTCTGTACACACACACACCGCTGAGACCTGACAGGGAGTGTGTGTGCGTGTGCATGTATATGTGTGTGTGTGAACATGAGAAGAGAACTCTCTGTGACCGTCAGCAGACAGACAGAAATAACACACACACAGTTTCAGTGACCAGCCATGCTGAAATCAGACCAGCAATGCAGAAGTGAGGAGGGGGAGGAGCTCATACTTCTGCATGTGACTCTCTGACCATTTCAAATGCTTGTGTTTTAAAATACACTGAGTGTCCAAACATTTACAGACACCTGCTCATCCAACAACTCAAGGGTGTTGATCATGATCCTGTTCCCCCTCTGCTGCAGTAACAGCCTCTACTCTTCTGGGGAGGCTTCAGAACATTGCTGTGAGGATTTGATGGAAGCTACAAGTGCATTAGTGAGGTCAGGTGCTGATGGTGGATGATTAGTTCCAGTCTAACTCATGCTGAAGGGATTGGATGGAGCTGCATCACTCCAGAAAACACAGTCCCACTGCTCCACAGCCCATTGTTGGGGGTCTTCATACCCCTCTAGCCCACACTTGGCATTGAGCACGGTGACCTTAAGCTGTGCAGCTGGTCCAGAGCGTCCAGTTTCATTGCCTGTGTCCACAGTGGGGTGTTATAGTGGAGCTCAGTGGAAATAACAGTTGTGAGGCCTTCATCAGACAAAGGCAGATAAAACAGTGGCCGTCCGCTCTGATAATGAACAACAAGCTGCAACCAACCAAGCTCCACCCCCCACCACTGTGGTTAAGACTCTACCACAGAAGAGGAAGCACAGGACCTGAAAGGAAATGCCTCTGTGTGCTGCAACCTAGCAACAGTGTGCACAACATAACACAGCCTCCATCTGAATCATAGACCCACTGCTACGTTAAGGTGCCCCCCCCCCCTCCCACTGTGGACACAGACATTCACTTGTGCACAGATCTCCATAGAAAAGCATGGGATTAAATGGGAGACCTTAAAGCAGCCGTACATGAGTCTAGAGTCACCATGCTCAATGCCAAGTGTTGTCTAGAAGGGTGTAACCTCCTCCAGCACTGAGCTGTGGAGCAGTGGAACTGTTAGGTCTGGCCTGGTACCTGACCTCTCTCCCGGCAAACTGACTATTTGCTTCAGTGCCTGAACAAGTCAGTAGTACTGTCTCTCCAGTGTATGCAGTATTTTTTCTCTTCTGCCCATGGTTTTCCAGTGTACATCCTAAAGAAACACAGTAGTGAATGTTCATTCACTTTAGTCGAAGATGGGCTTGGAGCCTCAACCATCCCTTCCCTCTTTTTGAGCTAATATCCGACCCGTGTGAGTGCACAGAACCTTTTAACTGTTTAAAAATACATCACTTGATCCTAAGGTTCTTAAGTCTGACCCATTTATTTAATCAAAATGTATTAGTTGATAGCGACAAATTATCTTTTTTTCACACAGCCCTCAACACCAACTCACATGTTTCAGAAGTAACACACCACCTGCACACTGATTATCAGCTGCCTACATTCAACCGTTCTCCACAAAAGAAAAAGGAGCGCCCACTCTGCTCGGTACTGAGTGTTTACACCTGGAGCAGGACGCCATTTAAACTTTTAAACTATAACAGACATGCAAACTTTCTTCAGATTCTGTTTTTAAAAATTGCTTACAGTTTCAGGAAAGAGTCGCACTGGGGAAAAGCCCCTGAAACAAAAAGCTCCTAAAGATAATCCCTGGCTCACCACACCACAGTAAACATGACTTTATTTCCTCCATAATTAACACACTGTTCTGGAGCTCCCGGCACCCAGGCAATGGGAAGGTTTTGCGTAAAAGACTTTGTGAATTCAATAAAATTTTGTCTACTTTCAGAAAGTGCTGTTTCCTGACTGTTCTTGTTTAAAATTATCCTACTTAAAATTATACTGTTTTAAGTTGTCCTACAAGACCCTAGTGAATCAGAAAATGTAAAGAAGTAGCTGGTCTGTTATCCTCAGCACCTAATAACACATTGTCTACCCCTAAAATAATAGGTGCTTTTTGTTTTTTTTTGCCTTTTTTCCATCTTAAAAGTTCTCAATTGAAACTTAAATGATGGAAACAAAAGCCTGAAGGTGAATGAATGTCTTGGCCCAAGTGTCTACAACAGTTTAAGCCTTGAATAATAACTCTACTCTTTGTAGAACTTAACTTACAAAACCCTAATTGTGTCTTGTTCTGTAAATTCTGGAAACTTTGTCAGTAACAACAACAAAATATTTGTTACACTGTAAAAATAATGCACAGTGGACCCAACCTGTTCACACCTTTGGGGTTTATTTAGGGATTTTTTTTTTCGTTGCTGTGTGCTGTGAAGGTGGGAGTAATATACACAATGCTTTTAGGTTGTTTATTGATGTTTGGACATATTAGGTCTTTCTTTGTAGCGAGAACTGTGTTTTGTTCGAGCCCTCACCCTCAGAGTGAAATATAGCTTTGGTGAGGTTCCGGCTGATTTCCTTTACAAACCACGCCTAAATGCAGCTAGTTACTTGTCCATTTTCTCTGATGTTCTTTTTAGAGAGTTTTAATAAAGAGTGATACAGGCAGCAATGAAGCAGGATAGTCCTTCTTCACACTAGTCAAAATAATTAAGTTTACAATAAGGAATTTATTTTTTTTCATTTATACATTTATTGAATTTTGCAAGTACACACGTTTAAAAACTACAACATGAAAAAAATCATTATAATTTATTATATATATATATATATATATATATATATATATATATATATATACACACACATACACACACACAAACACAAGTCAAAATAAAAATCTCGCTGCGACTGTAACAACGGAAGATTGATATACAGTATAGATTCTTATAGATAATTAAATTAAATAAATAAGCAAATAAATTGTAGATATTAAAGGGCAAGGTAATATGTAAGGCAGTATAACAAAAATGTAGGACAAAAAGTCACTTATCACCCAGCAGTTTCCAAACTGATTTCACAAAATGTTTGATGTCTGTTATGTATTTCAAAAGTGAGCTTTTCTAGAGGGAGAAGATCTGAGATTTGTGACAGCCACATTTTAAATGAAGGAACATCTGGTGAAACCCACAACAACAAGATAAATTTTTTTGCTAGATATGTTAAAGTTCCTAACAAATATGTCAGATTTTCCTTTAAAACCACATCAGGGCTATAATTCAAAAGATATAAACATGGTGACATTTTGAAGTTCTTGTTCAATATCAAACCATTTCATTAATGGCTTGATGAACTTCTCTCCAAAATTATTGAATTTTTACATTTCCAGAACATATGAATAAGTGTACCTTCACTAACATTGCATTTACGCAGAGTGAGGTTACATTGTTAAATGTTTTAAGACGCAATGGAGTAAGACATGATCTATAGAAAAATATTAAAATTCTGCTCTTATATTAAAAGGAGAAATGGTATCATCTTACATCATTGCCTGGGGTGGATTCTTTTAAAAAATACACTCAGAAAATAATAATAATAATAATAATAATAATAAAGAAAAAAAATAGCAAAGAGAATCTAGGCATCCCTAGGTTAGCTGGACCGCCATTAGCCATATAGCCATTGTCAGAGAAGTGTGTGTGGTATTTCAAAAACAGGAAAAGCCCAAAATACATACTCTTGTCATTGGAAGATCTGGAGAAGCTTTGATGCTTCATATCAATGTCTTTGTTTACAATAATAACAAATAATAACAAACTATAAAAATAGATTTTCTCGTCAGTTGCTGACAGTGTGTGTGTGCTCATGGAAAGCCTTTTTCTGTTCATACAAAACTGAAGCACCATGTTTAAACAACATTAAAGCAACTCGTTCACCAGAAAACAACAAGATAACATTTTAACATTTAATTTTTAACATTTAATATAACATTTCTAAAACCAAGCACTTTAACATTTTATCAACCAAGTCATCTACACTTGATAAAGGAACAGGGCATCACTGGGAACTAGATATTTATTACTGACTTACATTTCTATAAGGGTCCGACTGATAAAACAGTGCTGTCACTGATCCACAGACTCGTTTATAACGCCTTGCTCTGGAGTTCTTTAATAATCCGGATTATATATAAAATGGATTTTGTCCATTTTTGTGTAAAGTTAAACACAAAGCCGCGCAGATGTAATTTTCTTATCAGAAAGTCAGTAACGGTAAGATATGTCCGTGTATTTGTGTCATTATAGGGACAGACAAGATGACTTTCTGTTTGTTGAATATAGAGTAGAAACCAAAAGGTTGTGTCACAGAAACATTCTCCAAACATAATGAAAAGTCTATGATTGTAATGTGGCAGCTCACCCAGGGGTGGATTGGAACAGGGCAAGCCAACAAAAGAGACACACAAACAACCCCTCTGGATGTTAAGAGTGCCAGGAAAAAAATGAAACACAAGAGAGGAAAACTTAAGATATCAGGGGAAAACTGATCAGCTCAAAATTGAGCAAAAGAAAACAAAGGCCTGAGAGTTTCTCAAAACCAAAGCGAGGGACAAGACGAGACAAAATAAATTAAAGATAGAACACAACATATTTTATTTCTAATTATTTATTTACACCAAAAATGGTAAAGAAAAGAAAATATTGAATCCCAAGAGAAACCAAAGAAACCCTCAGAGAAACTCAGAGGGAAAGCTCTGGTGGAGAAACAGAAGATAGAGAGACCCAGGGGAAAACTCAAGAGCCTTTATCAAATTACCAGCCAGGCTTGCACAGCACTCTGAAAAGAGAAACCCAAGACTGAGCACTGAGGTGTGTGTTGGCTTCCCTTAAGTAATAGTAGCCCAGGTGGGACTAATTGCCTCAAATTAATAGTGTCTCTGTCTCCATCTAGTGACTGGGGGTGGCTTAGCAGGCAGCCTCGTCCCCAGCCCCAGGCAGACATCTTACCAGAACCCCCCTCCTAGGAACGGCACCTGACGTTCCCAAACTCACAGCACAATCATGTCTGAAGTCCCGGATATGCTCGGGGTCCAGGATGTGACGAGCCGGAACCCATGAGCGTTCTTCCAGTCCATATCCCTGCCAGTCTACAAGGTACTGGGTGGAGCCCGTGAATCCAAAATGCGTCGGAGAGTTCAAACCAGCTACCATGTGCGGTGCCGGGGGATTAGAGGTAAGGGCAAGGGTACTGCAAAGTACAGGCTTCAAGCGTGAAACATGGAATGTGGGGTTGATACGCATGGAACGAGGGAGGAGCAAATGATAAGAGACTGAGTTCACTCTGCAGAGGATCTTGAAAAGGACCCACATAATGCGGAGCCAGCTTCCGGGATTCAACATGGAGGGGTAAATCTTTGGTGGATAACCAGACCTGCTGGCCTGGCCAGAAGGTGGGCCCAAGTTGTCTTCTCTGGTCTGCTGCTTTCTTTTAGACTGTTGAGGCAGCCCAGAAGGCAATGCTGGCCTTCTGCCATGCCCGACGGCATCGCTGAACAAATTGCTCAGCAGCTGGAACTCCTGCATCAACCTCCTGCTCTGGAAATATTGCAGGGTCATAACCAAACTGGCACTTAAAAGGAGACATATGCAGGGAAGAGTGCCATAAAGTATTGTGAGCGTACTCCGCCCAGATCAGGTGATCAGCCCAGGAAGACGGATTGGAGGAGACAAGGCACCGGAGGATACGTTATAGGTCTTGATTGACCCTTTCTGTTTGGCCATTAGACTGTGGATGAAAACCCAATGATAGACTCACCGAGGCTCCTAGTAGTTGGCATAAGGCCTTACAAAACCTGCTAGCAAACTGGGGGCCCCAATCAGAGACCAAATCAGTGGGGAACCCGTGGACCTTGACCACATGCTGTAGCACCAGTTTGGCAGTTTCCTTGGCTGATGGGAGCTTGGGGAGTGCTACAAATTTGCAGGCCTTAGAAAACCTTTTGACTATAACTAATATCACAGTGCTGCCCTGGGATTTGGGCAAACCTGTGATAAAGTCCAAGGAGAGGTGGGACCATGGACATGAAGGTATAGGAAATTGGTGGAGTAAGCCTGTCGGCCGTGTTCTTGGCTCTTTATTTCGGCACACATCTGACAGGCAGCCACATAGGACTGGACATCTAGTTCTATGTTAGACCACCAAAATTGTCTCTGCAAAAACTTCAGGTTACGGATAACCCCTGGACTTGCAGTAAAGGGAGACCCATGTCCCCATTGTAGAACCTCCGGCCGGACTGAATTGGGGACATAGAGCCATTCTGGGGGCCCCCCACCTGGATCTGGTTCATTCTGAAGGGCATTTTGTATTGTTGTCTCTAGTCCCCAGCATAGGGGAGCAATGATGCAACTCTCAGGGATCATTGGTTCAGTTGGTTGGACAGTGGATGGAGGGTCCCACTGGCGAGAGAGGGAATCAGGCTTAGTGTTTTTTAGAACCTGGTCGATATGACAAAACAAAATCAAATCTGGCAAAAAACAATGTCCATCTGGCCTGATGGGAGTTCAGATGCTTGGCTTGTTGGATGTAGGCCAAGTTTTTGTGATCTGTCCAGACCAGAAACTGATGTTTTGCTCCCTCCAGCCAATGCCTCCATTCCTCCAAGGCCAATTTCACAGCCAAAAGTTCCCTGTCACCCACAGCATAATTCCGCTCAGCAGGCATAAGGCAATGAGAAAAAAAAAAATGCACAAGGTTGCAGTTTTTGGTCAGCTCCAGAACACTGTGATTACACTACCCCAACTCCTATATCCGAAGCATCTACTTCAACCACAAAAGGGAGATCAGGATCTGGCAGTTGTAGTACTGGAGTAGTGACCAGGTGATGTTTAAGCTCCTGGCTATAGATGAGAATGTCATCTAGGTACACAAAAGCATATTGGTCTAATGCCTCCCTCAAGACCTCATTGATGTAGCATTGGAAGACAGCCAGAGCATTCATCAATCCAAACGGCACGACAAGGTACTCGTAATGGCCTGATGGAGTGATGAAGGCAGTTTTCCACTTGTTACCTTCTCTAATGCGGATGAAGTTGTAGGCGCTGCACAAATCCAGTTTAGTGAAAACCGAGGCTTGTTGGAGTGCTTCAAAAGTGGAGGTCATGAGGGGCAAGGGGTAGTGGTCTTTCACCGTAATTGTATTCAGACCCCGGTAGTCTATACAGGGACAAAGACCCCCATATTTATTTGCCACAAAGAAGAACCCAGCCCCTGCTGGGGAGGTGGAAGGCCGGATGAAGCCTAAAGCTAATGCCTCTTGGATATATTCCTCCATAGCTGAGGAAACTGTGGAGGAAGGTTCAGCTGCAGATGTGGGAATGATTTCATCAGGTGTTGAACTCAGTGTTGGAGGTGGGATCTCTGCAAGGAGAGAAGAGTCCATGATGAATGTTGTAGAGATGAGCACTGTGCTGGAACTTCACTGGAAACTTCCAGAATCCCAAACATTTTACACTACTACATTAATTCTACAACTGATTCACACTCAATAATTCATCACACACTGATGACCTCAGGACTGGTCACTGGTAAAGACCAGCACTACCTTATGAAGATGGTCCTCTACCTGCATCACAACACATTCACATTGTGTTTTACCTTCAATAGTGAGTTCAATGTCTCTGTATCCACTTCCTTTAGCATCACACCAGTACACTCCTCCATCCTCTTCAGTCAGGTGTGATATGAGCAGAGAGAGATTTCCTGGAGAGTGAGAGTTAAACAGCTGGACTCTGTCTCTGTACTGATCACTCACAGTGGGACCACTCTCATTAGATATAACTTCAAATTGTTTTTCTTTTTCTTTGTATTTCTTCCAGGAGAATGTCTCAGGTGTAGAGCTGGTGTCAGTGCAATAACAGGGCAGCAGTACTGACTCTCCAGTGTATGCAGTAATCTCTGTTGTCTCCCCGTGGTTTTCCAGTGTGCATCCTGCAGAAACACAGCAGTGAATGTTCTTCATCTTTAAACACCTCTGAACATGTGGAAGATCTTCAACATGAAGCTTGACGTTCTCACAACAATCACCTGCACAACATTCGCTTCATCACAAAGAGAGCATTACTTTAAAGACGTCTTTATAAAAAGAGATCACTGACCAGTCCAGACTCCAATCTACTGTTCCTCACTTTAAAGAAACACTGTAGTATTTTAATCTTAAAAAAATTTCTCTTGAAAATAAATGTAGTGCTCCACTGATGGGTAAAAGGGAGAAAAACACCCTAATAATAAAAATAACACACTATGACATCACTGCCTCTGATGTCATAATGGCCATGATGATGGATTCTTTTAAAAATACACTCTAAAAAAGACATTTTTAAATATACAACAGTGGGTTTTGAAGATAAAAATGTTTCTTTGGACCGTTCTCAAAGTATTTAAAATTTACCAACTCATGAGAAAATAACAACAAGGTCCAAAATACACCCTCCCTCTTCGGGGGAGGTGTGTCCGTTACGAGAGAGTCGCAGACACCAGTCGAGTGAAGTTCAAAGCAAATCAAAGTATTTATTTACCAAATACTGGATCCAGGAGAACTTAACACATTGAGAACAGTGTGATACCCCTCCCAAGTGAAAACTCTGAAGCTCACATGATCTGACTCCAACAGTTATACCCCAGATGACGTATAGCCTGGTGGTGAGACGTTTCTGGCTGATTAGCGTATATTAATATGCATAATTTCACTTGTTAGTACTCAGCTCTTCACGTGCAATATTCAGGTGCCTGTTGTGACCCTGAAGACATTCATTATCTGGCCAGGCTGACAACGGGCCTCTCTTCTCAGCACTCTTTTCCCAAGAGAATAAAATTTAGGGAGTCAGAAATATACACTTCAAGGCCACAAACAGAAGCTACAGATCAGCGCCTCCGTGACCAACACTATGATGTCAGTGTGTTACAAGCCTGGAGTGCACATCTGTTCAAGGTTAGACGTTAAGAATTAAAAATGTGTAAATCTCAAGTTATCATGCCATATAGTGAAGTTAGCTTATAATATGTCTTTAGGAGTAATTATCATATGAGTTAGTAGTGCAGAATCAAGCAAAAATGTTTAACTACATGTGTAAGTAATTCATAATGTAAATGCTGGTTAGTCATTCATATAAATGCATATAGGGTACAGGATTTCACACAATGAGTATGCTAATTTAACTAATCATCATTTAAGGATATTTGTCAACAAACACAAAGTAATAAAATTGTTTTCTACAACAATTCCCCCTTATGACGTGTCCCCAAGACACGTCATCACACTCTAAATCCTCCAAACATGTTTTTGACATGTGTTTAACCTGTGAGAGTGAAAACCTGTCGGGCAGCCAACCAACCAATTTTTTGACAGGAAAAATTCTCTCACTAGCCCCTTCCGCCCCCAGGCGGCCAAACTTTTAATGTCGACGGGAGGAAATGACATTATTTCCCTGTATGTTATCTCCCAGACTAATTGTTCTACAACAGTAATGGTGTCTGTATTTTGTACTGTCGCACCCCCTTTTACCATACCAGCCATCATTAAACAATCAATGTGTTTCCCCACTAAGTTTCCTTACACTTAAGAAAATATTACCTATAACACTATATGTGTAAGTGTTAAAAATTACAATGTGCGTTTTTTTTTTTTTTTTTTTTTTTTTTTTTTTTTACAATTTTATGCAGTCCAAGGCAACCTGTAAGAAAAAATGTTTTATTGTTCTAGATCTTCAAGAGCTTCAGACAGCTCTCCGGTGACACCTGTCGTTCGCAGAGTGTCCAGCTGACACTTGTTACTAATTAGATGCTTGCTTCTGCGTCTGGTGCTCCTCGGGTGGCAGAGCTGGCTTGCACTGAGACAGGTGGTACCATGAGCTGCCTTTACCCTTGAGTCGTACCGCGTGGCTGGTTCTCTCTGTCACCCGGAATGGGGCTGTCCAGCGAGGCTCTGACCACTTTCGCTTAATGGCTCTCAGATACACCCATGGGGCCAAGGCCACCTCGGGAGGTATCTCATGCTCCTCGTCTCCTCCTCTGTTTCTCCGTACCTGCACAGATAGTTCCTCACACACTGATTTTAGTTTCAACAACAGTTGACGATACTCATCTGTGTTCGTCCCAGGCGAGCCCACATCAGGACTCAGTCTTGTTTTTGGGCCTGGGAATGCTACGCCTCTGACCAGTTCAAATGGGGAGAAGCCTGTGCTTCTATTAATTGAACTCCGAATACTGATCAGGGCAATTGGTAGGGCATCAAGCCAATTTCATGCCTGTGGTCAGTGTAATCTTAGCTAATTTGGATTTCAAATTTTGATTCATCCTCTCCACCTGACCTTGTGAGGCAGGATGATACACACAACCATAGCTATGGCGCAGCCCCAACGACTGCTCCACCCACTGCAGTGTTTTGCTCGTGAAATGACTCCCGTTATCTGAAAAAATCTTTCTAGGAAACCCATGGTTCGGAATCCAACAATTAATCAGAAACTTACAGACTGATTTTGCATCTTCCCTCAGAGTGGGGAGTGACTCTACCCACCCCGAGAATCTATCTACAATGACCAGGAGATATCTATATCTCCTAATGGAGTCAATCATATCTGTTTAATCCATTTGAATCTCATGTCCATGAGAATCTGGCAATGGAAACCTTCCTGGAGCTAGTTTAAGTGCTTTTGCTATGTTCTGTGTGTTACAAATCTGACATTTAGTGATGTAATCAACCACTAATGCTGACATGTATGGGTGCCACCATTGCTCTAGATTTTCCAGTGTTTGCTGTCTTCCTACATGTGCCACTTCTAATGCTGAAATTACTGCTAGCAGTTCTGCGTTCCCCCTTTTTCTGAAACAGTACACCATTAATCACAGTGTCTGTTTCAGAAACATCCATGTAAAAAGGTAATGAATAGTCAGGTCTGGCTAAGTCAACTGCAGCAGATAAGGTTTGTTTAACATCTATAAACGCCTGTTCAGACTCCACCGTCCAATTGAGCTTACCAGACAAATTTCTCATTCCTAGAGATTTCACCATGTCCCTAAGAGGTTGTGTACGTCTGAAAAAGTCAAGAATCTATTGTCTGCTGTAACCAGTCAGTCCTAAAAATGCTAACATGTCTTTCACAGTCTCTGGTTTTGTGTTTATATAGGGGAATCCAAATTGGTTGTGTAATATTCATACAAAAAGAGACAGGTGTTTGATTACTGTATCGTACATCATCTGGTCCTGTGGACCACAAGTTGTCATTTAGTGATGCTAATAATGCCTCCGTCTGTGGATGATCAGAGTCCTCACAACCATGGTGTCTAGGCAGCAATTGATGGTGCAATGTGACTAGGATGGGTGAGTTATCAATCATGTGATATGTCTGTGTTGACTGTGAAAACATGACACCAGGCAGCCGGGTCCGGACCCAATCCGTGACCTCATTTGCTCTTTTTACCATAGGGCCCAACTGCTTGGCCTCATGTCCCGGATGGAGAGCTAGTGAAATGTGTGGTGCCGCCGTGTCAGACAGTTTGTACCAATTACGTTGTTGTGGTGTTAGTGAGACAGGAGATGCCACCCTTTCAGGACCCACATAAATCCCTGTGGTATCAACCGACCATTGTGTGCCCTCTAATTCTGTTTGAAAAGCTTCATAGTAAGTTAAATCTCCCCCTACATCATAGAACAGGGTGACATGGAATGGGTTGGGCGGAGGGACATAGGGTGCCATGGCTGTAATCCAAGGCGACCACTGTTGGAACAAGGCAATGAGTGGTGATGACGGGTCCGTCTGTCCAGTCACTAAACCCCAGTAAATGTCTACCGACTCATCCTGTTGAGGTCTCATCAGGTGTGCGGGTAATACTGTGTTGATGGCTGACCATGTGGCTCCTGTGTCTACCAGAAAAAGGATTTTGGAGGCCCCCACGGTTAATGACAGCATGGGTTCTGCCCTGGCCCTGCTGTCCTGGTGCTCCTCTGGGCCCCGTCAATGTCCACCCCATGGCTCCATGCTGTATTGGCCAGCAGGAAGATGTGATGGCTCCGGTTTTGGTGCCGCCTGTGGGTGTGGTGCCTGGTGTGGATAGCTGGTGTCGGTAAAAAGTGGTGCCCTCCATTGTGCTGCCCAGTGGCCCATGGCTCCACATCTTAGGCACGCCCCGGTCTGGTGGTGGACCCCGCCCCTCCACCCACCATTACCCCTCCCCCTGCCCCCTGAGTAGGGCTGATATGGGAAATATGACATTAGTCCATAATTATACGGTGGGTTTTGTGGTGGCCCTGTTTGGGTTGGCATATATGTTTGTGTGTTCATGTATGTTTGTGGTGGTTGCATATTTGGTTGTGGTAGTGCAGTCATAGGCATCATGGTGTCAGACGGTGTTTGCTTTTTATTATCATTAATAGATTTCCTGGCTTTTGCTAGTTGAGCAGTTAGTAGGTCTCTTTCTAACTTAACTGTCTCCTTGTCTTTATTATCTAATTTTTAATGGTACATATGTATATGTTCCTGTACTAGTGGCCACTAATGGAAACATAGTGCCGATGTTAGTGTCAGTCCTATACCTGTCAGGCGGGTTTCGGGGTCTGGTGCTTCATCTCAAAATGTCTGTTTTGTCTGAGGTGTGCATGTGCGTTCTAAAGTCTGTTGTTTTAATTCCAATTGTCTTTTTTCTTCTAGTCTAAGGTTTTCCACGGTACGCAATGTATTGTTCAAATCAGTCATCCGTCTGTTTGCACTGTCCTCATCATCTGCTGTGTGTCCGTCATCATGGTCAGAGTCATCATCAGTTGTGACATGGCCTCTAAATCTGCTTTAATCCTAATGTTTTGTTTAGTTTTTTGTGGCATCTGGTTGTTAAATGGTGTTTTCAGTGTTTGTTTATGGTGAAGGCGCGGTTTATCCTGTTCTGTATAATTTCCCGTGGTATCTATAATGTCAGAACAGTCGGTGTTAATATTTGTGTGTGCAATTAAAATTGACTCTCGTGGCCTCCGCAATTCAAATGGATCTTCTGTGTATGCGTTTGTGTGTGTGTCTCTGTGTGCTGCCTGCTCACAGAGCCCCTCCTGTCTGTGTCTGCGTTTGTGTGTGTGACTCTGTAAACTCACTGTGCCCGAGTCTACACTGAAGACAGGCAGGATGGTGTCAGCTGGTGGGACGTGGCCTATGTTGTATGGCGGAGGCGGGGCAGTAGGCCCCTCCCCCTTGTGTTTTGTATACTCACTTTCCACTTCCGCGTTCTCGGCAGTAGGTGAAGCTGCCGTCGGCTGTGACGGACCTGGTGTTTTCAATCCCTAGTGAATCAAAACAGTTTCCCAGGGTCTCCCCCACACAGCGCCCATGCAACACTTAGCGCTTTCCGGCTCAGTTTATATAAAAAAGAAAAGAAAAGTTTTAAAGTCAAGTTTTCAAGCTCAGCCAAGAAAAGCAGGACCACCTCAGCCCTGTGAAGAATTTCACAGGCTGATAAGAAACGTAGTGCGTGTCTTCAAACACAGTATTGAATTAGAAGCAAGCCAAGCCTAATGTACATTAAGTATCAAACCGACCCACGAACCGAAAAAGCTCTTTAGTCAGACGCAAATAACACACCAATATATGAAATAGAATTTGTAATAAACAGAAAAAACCAAAGACTATAGTTTATATAACCGAACACACTTATCAGTCAACATGCCACCATCGTGCCTATTATGTAGAGTATCAATTTCCAACCGAACAAAACAAACATCATCAGCACACCATCAATAAGCAGTCAAACCACAAGATACATTATACAAAGTGAAAACAAAATTTTGAGAACTACAGAAATAGCAAGTTACAAAATATGTTATGATGAACAAAAAGTTCAAACCGAGGCAGAAAATAAATTTTTAACACCAACTACCACAGTAAAAAAAAATGCAAACTGAACCGGAAAAAAAAAAATTCTTAGGACAATAAGCAGTAAACAAAATACCAAATATATTTTTATCCACTACAAGTGTAAATTAACCCCAATAACAAAGAAACCAGATTCAAAATTAGAGCAAGTGTTCAAGTAACAATTTTCCCTTTAAATCCCATGTTTAAACCTTACAGTTTCCCCAATGTACCCTATTAATTCCCCAGCTTTACACCTTGCTCTCCTTTCTCCTATTCTCAACCTCTAAAAACGTCTTTCTGGAGCTCATTGTCTATATTTTCTTAATGTATAGTCTCCAAGAAAGCTCATTTATTTTTACTTTATATATTTTTACTTTAAAAACGTCTTCCGTTCAGGCTCATTGTCATAAATAAACAAACCCCTCATTTTATTGAGGTTCATATTCTTTAAATAACTGTCCTTGAACGAAGCTCATAATTTTTACCATTACAAATATCTTTCCCTATTAATTTCTAAATCTCTCATTCTTTATCACATTTCCCCTTTTTCTTTAAACACACTCTCTCTCTGACACTCTCTAGGCAAAGGTGTCCTTTCCCCACTTTTCTCTAAACACACCCACAAAAAATTCATGGCTTTTTACAGCACATGGAGAAACTAGTTCTCCCCACACACAAGCAACCACAGAAGAAAGGGGGTCAGTCCCCTACTTTCTCCTTTTTCTCCCAAAAAAATTCCATCAAAAGACACAACAAAACCAGGTGGGAACAGCTTCCACCTTTATAAAACCTGCGGGAACAACATCCGCTTCCGATTACACCATAAATTTTTATTTAAATCCACAATAACCCATGGTGGGAACAGCTTCCACCTTTATAAAATCTGCAGGAACAACATCCGCATCAAGATTATACTTTAGGGTGAACCAAACCCACGGACGGACCACTCCGACTGGGCCATTATCTCGACACCTCGTCAGGTCCGAGGGGGGCATGCCAGCTCCCAGTTCCAGTTTTTTTTTTTTTTTTCAAACCCAAATATATAAACAGATAAAAAATTATAAAAACATATTTAAAATAAATTGATTTGCTCAATACCCCACTCCGGACCGCAGTCGGGGCTCCGTACCACCCCAATTTAAAAAGTCCAATATGCAGAATTTGAATAAAACAGGGTCTGCACACCCACCTTAGTATGTTGCGGCCGCGAGTGGAAAGGAGTCCGAAGGTGTCCGCCGTCTGGACCTCCCGCATGTCGGGGTCACCAATTTGAAGATAAAAATGTTTCTTTGGACCGTTCTCAAAGTATTTAAAATTTACCAACTCATGAGAAAATAACAAAAAGGTCCAAAATACCAAGAGTCGCAGACACCAGTCGAGTGAAGTTCAAAGCAAATCAAAGTATTTATTTACCAGATACTGGATCCAGGAGAACTTAACACATTGAGAACAGTGTGATACCCCTCCCAAGTGAAAACTCTGAAGCTCACATGATCTGACTCCAACAGTTATACCCCAGATGACGTATAGCCTGGTGGTGAGGCGTTTCTGGCTGATTAGCGTATATTAATATTCATAATTTCACGTGTTAGTACTCAGCTCTTCACGTGCAATATTCAGGTGCCTGTTGTGACCCTGAAGACATTCATTATCTGGCCAGGCTAACAATGGGCCTCTCTTCTCAGCACTCTTTTCCCAAGAGAATAAAATTTAGGGAGTCAGAAATATACACTTCAAGGCCACAAACAGAAGCTACAGATCAGCGCCTCCGTGACCAACACTATGATGTCAGTGTGTTACAAGCCTGGAGCGCACATCTGTTCAAGGTTAGACGTTAAGAATTAAAAATGTGTAAATCTCAAGTTATCATGCCATATAGTGAAGTTAGCTTATAATATGTCTTTAGGAGTAATTATCATATGAGTTAGTAGTGCAGAATCAAGCAAAAATGTTTAACTACATGTGTAAGTAATTCATAATGTAAATGCTGGTTAGTCATTCATATAAATGCATATAGGGTACATGATTTCACACAATGAGTATGCTAATTTAACTAATCATCATTTAAGGATATTTGTCAACAAACACAAAGTAATAAAATTGTTTTCTACAACAGTTTAAGTTCAGTTTCGTTCCCTAAAGGTACATTACATTCTCCAGGAGGAGATGTGAAGATGTGTAAGATCTCATTAAAGATCTGTGTAAAATAAAACTTAATTAGTTCTAGAGATTAAATGAAAGAGACATGAGGACACCAGACAGATGAATTATGAACTAATAAATAATAACATGCTGCACTTTCTTGACGTGTTGCTGTGTTAGTGATAAGCCGTGATGATGACGGTGTTAAAATCAGGTTTTTGAAAGTGACTGATCAGTGAGGCCCAGTGTTAGCACCTGCTAACTTTAGCCAGAATGGAGAAATGTTTAGTGTTGCACATCAGTTCTGGTAATACATGCCTTTCTGTCTGTTACTGTGTGATTCAAAAGGCTAGAGAACCACCAAAGTTACACTTCATTCTTCCATTAACATGGTGCAGTGTATGTTATGAGCTACAGACTGTGATCATAAAGAAAAGGAAGAATATTAAAGTGACAAATATAAAATGCTTAAACTACAATCTAACAGACAGTGCCACTCTGGGAGTTTGACTCAGAATTATTACAGACCTGAGGTCACAGAGACAAGAGACCAGAATTCCCCACACATACTTTTATTAAACATAAAATACAAAAGAAAACATGCTACAAATTGTTAAAATCCTGAACCAGACAAAACATTTATTAAATATCTACACAAACTTACAACAGTCAGGAAACCAGCAGTAGTTATATTTTAAAAGACAAACATGACTCAGGCCTGAAACTAAATAGAGCTGTGGTCAATAGGGTACAACAACAATACACACACACACACACACACACACACACACAGAGAGAGATTCTAGCATCTCTTCAGCAGAATCTGAAGCTCTAACTGGACTGTGGTGGACAGTGGACAGTAGGAGAAGAGATGAACTTACCTTCAGCCACATGGAGGACAAGCAGAAGATAAAAACACAGCTGCATTGTGTCTGAGATCTACAACACCGTCACTACACACAGCAACAACAACACTCCTGAAGATCCACCTCCTCACAAACTACACAACTGAACACCAACACACACCAGTGTCCTCAACTCCACAACATTCCCCACAATATCAGCACTAAACTAAAGCCTGAGCGCTTTACTGGACTCTTCCACAACATCAGAGAGGAACTGTGCTCTCTCTCTCTCTCTCTCTCTCTCTCTCTCTCTCTCTCTCTCTCTCTCTAACACCATAAATGGAGTAGTGCCGGTCTCATATCCATAGACCAGGAAAAAGCTTTCAACAGAGTGGAACACCACCATCTGTGGCGCACTCTTGAATTGTTGGGTTTTGGGCCGTCTTTTATCAATATGAGAGTATGCTAAAATCCCTCTCTCTCTCTCTCTCTCTCTTTCTCTCTCTCTAACACAATAAATGGGGCAGTGCACTGGATGTTTTCACTTGTTACTTCCTCTTTCTTCTCTTCATAGCCCATGTTGCACCACGTCACGTCACGTGTCATCACTCCTAACTGTGCAGTTACACACAGCAATGTCTAGTGTAAAGCTTTCTCAGAAGAGTAGAGGCTCATACTGCACCAAAGAGGGACATTCCCCATGTTGACTGAGCAGGTGTCCCCAAACTTTAGTCTCTGTAGTGTAGTATATAGCAGTGACCTGGCTACATAAGACCCTCTGTCTGTGAGTAGTGTCCACTGCGCAGACTCAGAGAGAAACAAGCCCCATCTCTCTTAACCACAACTGTGGCCTCGTCGCCGTGACAACAGAGAGGAAGCAGAGGCCCAAGATAGTACCTCTGTACACACTGCTGAAGAGGAACAACAGGATGTGTGTGTGTGTGTGTGTGTGTGTGTGCTTGTGTACATTTGTATGTGCAGACTACAGCAAGTCACATGACCACTGTGAGCTAATCAAGGCCTATACTCTGACTCTCCATCAGCCTCCATCAGTGCACAGTGTCTAAAAGAATTATTATGAATTTTATAATGAAATATTGTGTTTATGTTGTTTGATGTTGACCTGTATTTTCTGAAAAGCTGTAAGTTGCTTCAGAACCTTGCCAGAATGATTTTACCAGGAGTGTGTGGAGGAGAGGATACTTCCTGCTGTGTATAAGACCCCTCCCCTGTGACACAGTCCCAGTGTTACTCAGTAACTCATGTCCTCTAACTTTACTGTATAAACATATGGCTCTAAAACGTGTTTAATGCACAGCTTCATGATATTTATTCATTCACTGAGCAGCAGCAACACTTTCCACAGCTTCATTGGAGCTTTACTGAGAGTCACTTTAAACAAACACCACAGGACACTTCATAACTCTTATTATTTATTTATTAATGACACCACAATATACACCCATCACTACACAACAGCATCAATAACACACTGAATCACTGTCCGTTCTGAACTATTGGCCCCTTTTAAAGAAACAAGAACACTAAATATGTAAAAGACCAGAAGGAAATATAAACACAGTCTAAAACTGAGAGGAACATTAAAATACATCAACATTTTTAAACTTTGAAAAAGTAACTGCAGCAGAGAGACGAGAGGAAACATAAAACAATGATTAGAAAAGTTACTGTAGACTGACCATAACTGACACTACACACAGTGGAAGATAAGGTGTGTGTGTGTGAGTGTGTGTGTGTGTGTGTATGTGTGTGTGACAGAAGGTGGTCTGTTTATCACATAAATGGATTATAATGTTGAATTCTGACTCTCTGTTCTTCTCTGCTGCAGATTCACTGCTCCTTCTCCATCCACAGTGTTGTAGTAAACAGGGGAGGAATCTGGTGCTGAGTTGGAGATGAACAAAAGCAGAGAGTTATACACACACACACACACACACACACACACACACACACACATGAACATAAACAGGATGGTGGTGGTTTAATGAGTAGGACGTACCTTTGCTTCTCTTGGTGCAGTAGACCACCGCTACAACAATGTGGAGAAAGACCACCGTGACCAGGGCAAAGGGGACGAAGGGCAGAGGTTGTGTAGAGACTGAAACAACATCAAACACCACTGTTACTTTATTCAATGTTGCAGCACAGAGAGGTTTTTAATCTAAAAGACTTTCAGTGTAACATTAATGCTGAAGTTCTGGAGGCGTTTTGTAATGAAGTGTTGAACATGGTTTTGGAGATGGATCCCTGTGAGGAGAGAAGACACTGGAACATCCCCCTGAAGTTGATTCTCTACCTGCTCCACACCAGATTCACACTGTGTTTTACCTTCAACAGTGAGACTGATGTCTCTGTGTCCACTTCCTCCAGCATCACATCTGTACACTCCTCCATCCTCTTCAGTCAGGTGTGATATGAGCAGAGAGAGATGTCCTGGAGTGTGTGTGTTCAGCAGCTGAACTCTATTGCTGTATACAACACTCTCAGATACACTTTTCCATGAACTTCCATTTATTTTGTCTTTCCTCCAGGTGAATCTCTCAGGTTTGGCTCGTAGTTCAGTACAGTAACAGGGCAGCAGGACTGACCCTCCTGGACGTGCTGTGATAGATGTTTCACTGGTGTCCACAGTACAGTCTGCAGAGACAAGTAACACAAATTCCTAGAGTAAAAGATGACACTTAAAAACCACGAGCTAAGGGTATAAATAGGAAAATGGGTTGATTATTGATCAGAGGGGGTTTACCTTTAACAGTGAGTCTGATCTCTGCAAATCCACGTCCTTCAGCTTTACATCTGAACACTCCTCCATCTTCTTTATTCAAGTTTGTCAGGTTTACAGCGACACGTCCTGGAGAGTGAGTTATTTTGACTTTACTATTATACTGATCTGTCTCATTGGACACTTCTACCCATGATTTTTCAGTTAAGTTCTCTTTCTTCCAGATGAAAATCTCAGGTGTAGAGCTGGTGTCAGTGCAGTAACAGGGCAGCAGTACTGACTCTCCAGTGTATGCAGTAATCTCTTTTATCCTCCCTTGGTTTTCCAATGAGCATCCTGCAGAAACACAGCAGTGAATGTTCTTCATCTTTAAACTCCTCTGAACATGTGGAAGTTCTTCAAAATGAAGCTTGACGTTCTCACAACAATGTGTCATCACCTGCACAACACTCGCTTCATCACAAACAGGTGCACTTGGATGTTATCGTCCACCATGATCTAGTGTGAACACACCCTCAGAGAGAATCAGGCCCCATCTCTAACCACAATGTAGCCTTGTCGCTATGACAACAGAGAGGAAGCAGAGGAACAAAGATATATCTAACCATCTACAAACTGACCACAACATCATCACCTCTGTACACACTGCTGCAGAGGCCCAACAGGGAGTGTGTGTGTGTGTGTAAATGCAGGTTAAAGCAGGACGTAGCCTTAAGGACATCACAGAGAGTGAGGAGTGGGATAAAGACCCATGGAGCTGAACTCTGGATGTCCACCTGGTTTATTTCTCTCTGGGCCCCAGTGAGTGGGAAGACTACAATGTGCTGAAGAAAGAAATCCTGGCTTGTGTCTGCCTCTATCCAGCTGCTGCCACCAGTGAATGGTGGTTAGTTTCAAAGCCACAGAAAAGGCACGGGCTACGGTGGATGCCACTAAAACAGCAGAGGTCATTCTGTCCATAAACCGACCAGAGACTGCACCTCTATCACAATCTGCTTGTTCTCACAACTGTGCCCTGGGGCTCATGGAGAGTCTTTATGTTCCTCTCTTAGTTAGAGGGGTGACCATGGGTTCGGCAGGTGAGGGGTTGGGAGCCGTGGACACAGCAAAACTCCCTCTTTAGGCCTTAAATGTCTATCAGGGCACAGCCTGAAAAACTAAGGAACAGGTTCTTGTTCCCACATGAAGTGTTTGGAGGGTGAGCTGATGAACTGTGTGTTACAGTGGAGGCTGTAGATTTGCTGCATTTCCTGACCAATGAGCAGCTTAATGATAAAGAAGACTGACCACACACCTGACCACTGCAAACAGAAGCATTTCACAACACTTTCATTGCACTGATGTTGTTCTACTGCTACAACAATCAGCAACTTCACACAATGACTTCACACACTTTACACACTTCACAAAGACTTCATTTCTGAAGCAGCGCAGACAAAGACCAAAGGTGTGTGTAGAGTGTCCCCAACACAACTGTAGACACCAGTGAAGATAAATGTAGTTCTGACATCATCATTACATTATGGATATTGATCAGAGAGGGGTTACCTTTAACAGTGACAACGATTAATATGTATACACTGGGCTTTATTTCACAGCTGTACACTCCTCCATCCTCTTCAGTCAGGTGTGATATGAGCAGAGAGAGATTTCCTGGAGAGAGAGAGTTAAACAGCTGGACTCTGTCTCTGTACTGACCACTCTCATTAGACACCTCTTCAAATTGATTTTCTTTTTCTTTGTATTTAGTCCAGGTGAATGTCTCAGGTGTAGAGCTGATGTCAGTGCAGTAACAGGGCAGCAGTACTGATTCTCCACTGTATCCATTAATCCTGTTTGAATTTCCATTCTGCATCCTGCGGAAACACAGCAGTGAATGTTCTTCATCTTTAAACACCTATGAACATGTGGAAGTTCTTCAAAATGAAGCTTGACATTCTCACAACAATGTGTCATCACCTGCACAACACTCGCTTCATCACAAACAGAGCGTTACTTTAAAGACATCTTTATAAAAAGAGATCACTGACCAGTCCAGACTCCAATCTACTGTTCCTCACTTTAACCACACTGTCAGAAACAGAGAGGATTGTACAGGTACATTTCTGTTCAACAAGTAAAAACAATGGAAATGTACCATCAAGGAACAACAGTGGTCTTGGTCTATTGGAATATCCTACTCTCATGTTTCTAACTGAAGTTTACTGAAGACCTGTGCTTAAGGGGACCACCCCAGTGATGTGAGGGGGATCACCCCAGTTACAGTGTGGTATCTGTTACTGAGAGTGTTCTGGAGAGAACGCTGTTCTGACTCTATCACAATGATGGGAGAAAATCACCTCGGCTTGAGTGGAGGTTCCATACAGAACCATGAAGACTCCAGGAAGCTCTTGTGTCACTAATGGTTCATGTCCTGGTCACATGCTTTCATTTTCAATGGACACCAGCTCATATTGTTCATTTTTTTTCTCCCTGTATTACGCCAAAGTAAACTAAAACCAACTACACACTGGGGCACACCGTCAACAGCAGATACAATCACAGAACAGCCTCAAACAACAGTCAGCTGACAACACACATAACATGATTTTTAAAATCAGAGACTAGACTTGTGCAATTCTCTGAACTATGTAATCTTCTTGTTCCCACATGAAGTGTTTGGAGGGTGAGCTGATGAACTGTGTGTTACAGTGGAGGCTGTAGATTTGCTGCATTTCCTGACCAATGAGCAGCTTAATGATAAAGAAGACTGACCACACACCTGACCACTGCAAACAGAAGCATTTCACAACACTTTCATTGCACTGATGTTGTTCTACTGCTACAACAATCAGCAACTTCACACAATGACTTCACACACTTTACACACTTCACAAAGACTTCATTTCTGAAGCAGCGCAGACAAAGACCAAAGGTGTGTGTAGAGTGTCCCCAACACAACTGTAGACACCAGTGAAGATAAATGTAGTTCTGACATCATCATTACATTATGGATAATGATCAGAGAGGGGTTACCTTCAACAGTGAGAACGATTAATATGTATACACTGGGCTTTATTTCACAGCTGTACACTCCTCCATCCTCTTCAGTCAGGTGTGATATGAGCAGAGAGAGATTTCCTGGAGAGTGAGAGTTAAACAGCTGGACTCTGTCTCTGTACTGACCACTCTCATTAGACACCTCTTCAAATTGTTCTTCTATACTTTTGTATTTCTCCCAGGTGAATGTCTCAGGTGTAGAGCTGATGTCAGTGCAGTAACAGGGCAGCAGTACTGACTCTCCAGTGTATGCAGTAATCTCTGTTGTCTCCTCGTGGTTTTCCAGTGTGCATCCTGCAGAAACACAGCAGTGAATGTTCTTCATCTTTAAACACCTCTGAACATGTGGAAGTGCTTCAAAATGAAGCTTGACGTTCTCACAACAATGTGTCATCACCTGCACAACACTCGCTTCATCACAAACAGAGCATTACTTTAAAGACATCTTTATAAAAAGAGATCACTGACCAGTCCAGACTCCAATCTACTGTTCCTCACTTTAACCACACTGTCAGAAACAGAGAGGATTGTACAGGTACATTTCTGTTCAACAAGTAAAAGCAATGGAAATGTACCATCAAAGGAACAACAGTGGTCTTGGTCTACTGGAATATCCTACTCTCATGTTTCTAACTGAAGTTACTGAAGACCTGTGCTTAAGGGGACCACCCCAGTGACGTGAGGGGGATCACCCCAGTTACAGTGTGGTATCTGTTACTGAGAGTGTTCTGGAGAGAACGCTGTTCTGACTCTATCACAATGATGGGAGAAAATCACCTCGGCTTGAGTGGAGGTTCCATACAGAACCATGAAGACTCCAGGAAGCTCTTTTGTTACTAATGGTTCATGTCCTGGTCACATGCTTCACCAAAAAGACTCCCACCACTGCTACAAGTCAAGGAGCCACTTTCAGTTCCAAAAACCAGTCTCAGGAGAGGCGCTGCACGGTAAAAACCTGTAATCACTCGCTGCGCCTGGACTGGGGAAGGAGCGCCTGGGAACATAGTGTAAAGGAGAGCTTGTGGCTGAAGGAGTGCTATGGAAAGCCATTCAGGCCAAAGTGTTTTAGAATCAAATATAATTTACTCCTTCTTCACAAAAAAAAAAATAATTAAAGCCTTGTTTTATGACAAACTATTTAACACCTTTTGGGCACATATTGCCTTCATTCAGAAAATGTTGTATCTCTCTATATAAACTTTATTGGATCTGTTTTAAAACTTGTAAATAATCTTCCAAGAGCCTAGTGTATCAGAAAACGTACAGAAATAACTGGTCAGTTATCCCCAGCATCCGATAACACATTGTTTACTTCTAAAATAATAGTTTATTTTTGTTCTTTGCCATTCTTTCTGTATTCATAGTTCAACTGGAACTTTAAAAGATAGAAAGTAAAGATTGAAAGTGAATTAATATTTTTGCCCAAGTGTCTACATTGGTTTAAGCCTCAAATTATCATTCTACTAGTTGTAGGAAATATATGTAGTGTTATAGTCCACTCTAAAATGAGACAAACCCTGTGCAAGTTTGTGTGTTTAAATGATGGGCTGCTGAGGAAATGTGGAGTGCAGTGCAGTGACACTGATGTGGTGGTGGTGTGTTAGTGTGTGGTGCACTGTTATGAGTTGATCAGACACAGCAGTGCTGCTCTGCATGAGTTTAATCTGAGCGGGTTTATAGACCCCAAATTATGACATTTATTTTTTATAATAAACATTGTGTGGAATGGATGTTAAAATGGAAGTGTGGAGGGTACAGATGAAGAAGTGTGGGTTCACTCAGCAAGGAGCAGGCAGGACTCAAAATAACTCTTTCCGTGATAATTTATTCAAATGTAGCACCCGTGATGACATCACAATAAGAGAGGTACCCATAAAGAAATGAAAATAAAATAAAATAAAAAGAGCGCGTTAGAACTAAACAGACATAGTTTGTCCATACTGCAGTTCCTTCTACCTTCACCTCCTTTTAGGAACTTAGCCCCACCCCTCTCTTAATTGGACTAACCCAACACTGGCAAAGGGGTAAGAAAGTTACTCACAGGAAGATATTTATTCCCTTCAATATAATCAATAACAACTATCCCCAGCACATCTCATTCCAGCTTCACTGGTAAGTGTTTATCTATGTACATAGTTTGTTAATAGTTTTACTTATTTGCTTTTTCCCTTTCACATATTCCTGAATCCAGCTCTTCCCTCCCCCTCTCTATACCTCACCGTGGGCCCTTCGGCTAGCACAAATAGAGACAGGAAATTTGCTGCCATTCCCCTAGGAACAGGAACTGAAACACAAGGTAAGTAATAATACCAATATACATTCCTTAATGTATATTCCAGTCTTGGTGATGGGTCCAATTCACTGACCTCATCACACATTGCATTGTTTAATTAAATAAACATATATTTCAATGATTTCCTTTATTTGACAAAACAGGACAGGTTAGAATTATCTCATAACAGGGTTTTTAACAACATGTGTTTTTGGACTGTGGGAGGAAACCGGAGCACCCAGGGGAAACCCACGCAGACACAGAGAGAACACACCACACTCGTCACAGACAGTCACCCGGAGGAAACCCACACAGACACAGAGAGAACACACTACACTCCTCACAGACAGTCTCCCGGAGGAAACCCACACAGACACAGGGAGAACACACCATACTCCTCACAGACAGTCACCCGGAGGAAACCCACACAGACACAGGGAGAACACACCACACTCCTCACAGACAGTCCCCCGGAGGAAACCCACGCAGACACAGGGAGAACACACCACACTCCTCACAGACAGTCACCCGGAGGAAACCCACGCAGACACAGGGAGAACACACCACACTCCTTACAGACAGTCACCCGGAGGAAACCCACGCAGACACAGGGAGAACACACCACACTCCTCACAGACAGTCCCCCGGAGGAAACCCACGCAGACACAGGGAGAACACACCACACTCCTCACAGACAGTCACCCGGAGGAAACCCACGCAGACACAGGGAGAACACACCACACTCCTCACAGACAGTCACCCGGAGGAAACCCACGCAGACACAGAGAGAACACACCACACTCCTCACAGACAGTCACCCGGAGCGGGACTCAAACCCATAACCTACAGGACCCTGGAGCTGTGACAGAGACACTTCCTGCTGCACCACTGTGCTGCACATGAGGGGATCAGTGTGATCATAATCAATCACAGAGTCAACTGCCAATCTTCTAGAAATGAACCTGAATCTGAACTTTAAAAGATGCTATAACACTGTATGAGGAGGATGATGACATCACACACTATTAACTGATGATACAGTCCTGATATTTTCATAATTTTACTCTATGTGTTACTATGTTGTATTTTTATTCTTCAAAGTAAATGTCTACAAAATATACATGATTCCTACTGGCACTAATTAAAGTTCACAACATAGTGCCGTGTCTGAAGATACACAGAGAAACAGAAAGACAGTGTGAAATGTACACAGTGCTACTAAAGTCTCTCGTGTGATGGAGGGTTAGGTTTAGGGTTTGGTTTTGTGTCACAGGAGACTCACAGAAGTCTGACACTGACACGGTGGTGCACTACTGTGTGTGTTCTACACTTTGCTGTGACACAGAGATGAAGTGTGTGATGCAGATACTCTTCCTGGAACGTTACTGAGGAAGTAAATATTCATGTGTTGAGTTTGTGTCCAGATCACTTCCTCCTCAACATTTATGTAGTGTGTATATTTTTAAACTGCAATTTTTTACAACGAAATGTGTCTTCTGTATATAACCAGTGAACACACACCCACACACACACACACACACACACCTAGAGCTGTGTTTAGTAATGCTTATTACTTAATAAGTCTTGTTAATTAATGTACCGTTATTATAAAGTGCTACCAACTAAAGAACTGTGTCACTCACCTTCAGAGCCCTGAGGTCCAGTGAAGAGAACATAAAACATCAGCAACATTGTCCCTAGTAAAACAGCACTGAGGAGTTCCAGCACAGTGACCACTCCACACTCTCTCTACACACACACACACACACACACACACGCGCACAGTCACTCTACACACAGTGTTTACACACACACACACACACACACACACACACACACAGTTCACATACCAGCTACACACTCCTGCTGTGGTCAACAGTCTACACGTCTAATGAGGAGGTCAGGTTTCTGTTATGGATCTTGATCAGAGAGGGTTTACCTTTAACACTGAATTCACTTCCTTCAGCACCGTATTTAACAGCAATGTCTAGTGTAAAGCTTTCTCAGAAGAGTAGAGGCTCATACTGCACCAAAGAGGGACATTCCCCATGTTGACTGAGCAGGTGTCCCCAAACTTTAGTCTCTGTAGCGTACAAACCGGATTCCATAAAAGTTGGGACACTAAACAAATTGTGAAAACTGAATGCAATGATGAGGAGGTGCCAACATCTAATATTTTATTCAGAATAGAACACAAAGCACAGATCAAAAGTTTAAACTGAGAGAATGTATCATTTTGAGGGAAAAATATGTTGTTTCAAAATGTCATGGCATCAACAAATCCCAAAAAAGTTGGGACAAGGCCATTTTTTACCACTGTGTGACATCCCCCCTTCTTCTTACAACACTCAGACGTCTGGGGACAGAGGAGACCAGTTTCTCAAGTTTAGAAATAGGAATGCTCTCCCATTCATGTCTATTACAGGCCTCTAACTGTTCAATCGTCTTGGGCCTTCTTTGTCACACCTTCCTCTTTATGATGCACCAAATGTTCTGTATAGGAGAAAGATCTGGACTGCAGGCTGCCGTTTCAGTTGTGATTGCTGCAGAATGTGGTCTGTCATTATCTTGTTGAAAAATGCAGGGTCTTCCCTGAAAGAGATGACGTCTAGATGGGAGCATATATTGTTCTAGAACCTGAACATAGTTCTCTGCATTAATGGTGCCTTTCCAGACATGCAATCTGCCTATGCCACAAGCACTCATGCAACCCCATACCATCAGTGATGCAGGCTTCTGAACGGAGCATTGATAACAACTTGGGTTACCAGATGACATGGCGTCCCAGTGTTCCATAAAGAACTTCAAATCGTGACTCATCTGACCACAGAACAGTCTTCCATTTTGCCACACTCCATTTTAAAAGACCCCTGGCCCAGTGCAAATGTCTGAGTTTGTGGAGCTTGCTTAGAAATGGCTTCCTCTTTGCACAGTAGAGTTTCAGCTGGCAACGGCAGATGGCACGGTGGATTGTGTTCACTGACAATGCTTTCTGGAAGTATTCCTGAGCCCATTCTGTTATTTCCTTGACAGTGGCATTCCTGTTTGAGGTGCAGTGACGTTTAAGGGTCCGGAGATCACGAGCATCCAGTAGAGTTTTACGGCCTTGACCCTTACGCACAGCAATTGTTCCAGATTCTCTGAATCTTTTGATGATGTTATGCACGGTTGATGATGATAACTTAAAAGTCTTTGCTATTTTACGCTGGATAACACCATTCTGGTATTGCTGCACTATCTTTCTGCGCAACAATGGTGGAATTGGTGATCCTCTTACCATCTTGGCTTCAGAGAGACACTGACATTCTGAGAAGCTCTTTTTATACCCAATCATGTTGTCAATTGACCTAATTAGTGTTAATTGGTCTTCCAGCGGTTCGTTATATGCTCAATTTCCTTTTTCCAGCCACTTATTGCTACATGTCCCAACTTTTTTGGGATTTGATGACACTGTGAAATTTTGAATCAACATATTTTTCCTTTAAAATGTTACATTTACTCAGATTAAACTTTTGATCTGCCCTCCACCATCACAAAGCACTCACAGGCGGACACACTTCACATGGGCCAGGACCATTTAAGCAGCCTAGCTCTGCTGGCCATTGAGAGGACACTAGTCAAGTCCCTGGAAAAGACGCCAAAATTGAGCTTCCCCTCCTTGAAAGACCAGCATCTGCCACTGTATAGCAGTGACCTGGCTACATAAGCCCCTCTGTCTGTGAGTAGTGTTCACTGCGCAGACTCAGAGAGAAACAGGCCCCATCTCTCTTAACCACAACTGTGGCCTTAACCACAACTGTGTCAGGAAGTGGACTGGGGGGCTGTGATGGTGCTGAAAAACATTTGAAAGCAACCATTCACACAGTTCAGTTTTAACCCTTAAACTCCCAAATCTACAGTGAGACTGCAACATAATTCTGAAGTGAGCTGGTGTTGTGTGTTGGAGGATCTACAGTAGGAGAGAGAATGAACTTACCTTCAGCCACATGGAGCACCAACAGCAGATAAACACACACCTGCATTCTTACTGAGATCCAGAACACACTCACTACACACAGCCACAACAACACTACAGCAGTTACAGCCACAACTCCACACTACACTACACTACACTACATTAAAGTCTGTAACTCTCTCAGCAGAACTTCACCTGACTCTTTGCAGTACTCTAATGAACACAGTAAAGAGGATAAAGGGTCTCTCAGGCTCTTGCTCTCACTCCCTCACTCTGCCGTTCTCACACATTAAATATAGGTACGGGGTTGTGTCTTGATGCATCCCCACTTCCTTTTCCATCACATCATCCACTACGTCACACAGGCAGAAGGGTGGAGAGTGGTCTAAGTCCATCCTTCAGTAAAAGCACAGCTACTTGATTAAATAATGACTATAATAAAATGATGACTACGTTTCAAATCCTGGATATAAATAAATAAATAAATAAATAAAAACACTGTAGAAATGTTTGGAAACGGTCCTCATCAGAGCATTCAGCTGCTTTAAGGTGACCCCACAGTGGATACTGATGTTCACAGAATTATTTTTTTTAGAATTAGTGTAATTACAGTTTCATTCATTCATTCATTGTCTGTAGGTCATTATCCACTTCAGGGCTGTGGTGGGTCCGGAGCCTACCCAGAGTCACTGGACACAAGGCAGGAACACACCCTGGAGGGGGCGCCAGTCATTCACAGGGTGATACACACTCACACATTCACTCACACACTCACACCTATGGACACTAATCAACCTCCCAGTGTGTGTTTATGGAGCGTGGGAGGAAACCGGAGCAGCCATGTTTCAGACAGTAGAAGACATTAAAACTGACCCCATAAAGAGTCTTGTTCTCTTTCTCTGATCTTGTGTCGTGGCCTTAAACAGCACCAGAGGGACTTCTCTCTGTTTCTAGTTCAAGGGTCAGGGCTTATCTCCAGAGGAACACATTTTAAATACATTTTTGATTCCAGCTTTTCCTCAGCAGTGAGCCCCACACAAACAGCTGACTGTGTTTATTGTCTGCTCCTACTTCAAAGACTTCAGTTTCACCAAAGAGGGACATTCCCCATGTTGACTGAGCAGGTGTCCACAAACTGTTTTACTTGTGAGTAGTTTCCACTGCGCAGACTCAGAAAGAAAAAGGCCCCATCTCTCTTAACCACAACTGTGGCCTCGTTGCCGTGACAACAGAGAGGAAGCAGAGGCCCAAGATAGTGCTCTCTCTGACTATCAGCAAACTGACTACAACACACCACAGACACGTCATCATCACCTCAGTACATACTGCTACAGAGGCCCGACAGGGAGTGTGTGTGTGTGTGTGTGCGTGTGTGCGTGTGTGCATGTGTGCGTGCGTGCGTGCGTGTGTGTGTGTATGTGTGCCTGTGTGTGTGTGTATGTGTGCCTGTGTGTGTGAATTCAGAAGGTGGTCTGTTTATCACATAAATGGATTATAATGTTGAATTCTGACTCTCTCTTCTTCTCTGCTGCAGATGTGCCCTTTGCTTCTCTTGGTGCAGTAGACCACCGCTACAACAATGTGGAGAAAGACCACCGTGACCAGGGCAAAGGGGACGAAGGGCAGAGGTTGTGTAGAGACTGAAACAACATCAAACACCACTGTTATTTTATTCAATGTTGCAGCACAGAGAGGTTTTTAATCTAAAAGACTTTCAGTGTAACATTAATGCTGAAGTTCTCTTTCCTCCAGAGAACACAATGGACTGAGCAACTGCAATTTGTTCAACTCAATAAAATGTTCAGAGGGTGGGTGTCCAACCTGGTCATCATCAGATAAACAGGATGTAATAAATACCATAAATGCACAGAAAACCTAAAGTCAGTGACTGAAGTGGTTTATTGAACCATGGTTCTTGTCCTGGTCACATGCTTCACCAAAAAAGGCTCCCACCACTGCTACAAGTCAAGGAGCCCATTTCAGTTCCATTCTAGTGTCTCTTCAGCAGAATCTGAAGCTCTAACTGGACTGTGGTGGACAGTGGACAGTAGGAGAAGAGATGAACTTACCTTCAGCCACATGGAGGACAAGCAGAAGATAAAAACACAGCTGCATTGTGTCTGAGATCTACAACACCGTCACTACACACAGCAACAACAACACTCCTGAAGATCCACCTCCTCACAAACTACACAACTGAACACCAACACACACCAGTGTCCTCAACTCCACAATATTCCCCACAATATCAGCACTAAACTAAAGCCTGAGCGCTTTACTGGACTCTTCCACAACGTCAGAGAGGAACTGTGTTCTCTCTCTCTCTCTCTCTCTCTCTCTCTCTCTCTCTCTCTCTCTCTCTCTCTCTCTCTCTCTCTCTCTCTGTTGCATGCTGGGAGTTTGGCTGAGAGTGGTGTGGGGTGTGAGGCTGTGTGAGTGAGAGTTGACTGATCACTTTTTTTCCTTTCATCTTCACATGATTTGGTGAGTATTGAACTGATTTCGAGTTTAGAGTTTGTTCTTTAGTTCACGGGGGGATGGCGTCCCCCGAGGACATGTTTTTCCTGTCCCTCCGTCATGGTTTCAGGTGTGTACCTAACGACGGTGTCATGGTGGAGGAGGTTCTCCTCGCTGTGGCAGAGCAGGTAGGGTTTGAGTTTATTGTGTCTGCCTCTCGTATGAACAAAGCAGTGGTGGTTTTTCTCACTGATCCGGACTTTGTCGGGCGTTTGGTAGAGAATGGTATTGTTATAAATGATATGTTTGTGCCGATTACGCCGCTGTTCGCTCCTTCTTCTAGGATCACTATTTCAAACGTCCCGCCGTTTATCTCGAATGAAGCACTCGAGCGCGAACTCGTTCGCTTTGGAAAGATCGCTAGCTCGTTTACAATGGTTCCACTGGGGTGTAAACACCCGTTACTGAAGCACGTCACTTCGTTTAGGAGACAGGTATTTATGTTTTTAGACTCCGCTGAGTACTCTCTGGATGTCTCTTTCCGTGTGAAGCACGAGGGGCGGTACTACATGGTGTACGCCAGCACTGGCAGCATGCTATGTTTTGAATGTGGTGACATTGGTCACAAAAAGCTCACTTGTCCTCATAAAAACAAAGAGACAGAAAATGTTAATACTGTTTTAGAAGCTAGAGCTGATGTGAACTCAGAGGGTAATCAGGAGGAGGCCGCAGGGCCCTCTTGTGTAGAGCAGGTTGAATCTCCAGGGTCAGTGCCAGTGTCTGTACCGGAGTCTAGGGGTGGGGTGCCTCCGGTGCCCAAGCCTAGGAGTGTGGTGCCTTTAACGTCTGAGTCTGAAAGCGCAGAGCCCAGTACGAGTGGTGCCGGGTGTTTGGAGGATGGCTCTAAGGATGGTGTTCTGAAAGAGGGGACGGTGAGTTCCTGGTCTGATTGTTTGAGTGAAGATGTCAGAATGGAAGAAAGCTCTGTGGATGAGGGGGCTAGTGGATCTCAGGAGAATTCTCTCTGTGATCTTGAAGCCTCTCAGGAAGAGCCTGAAAACATCTCTGACAGTGGCCCCCGGTTGGGTTCTCAGGGGGATCAGTCGTTTTATTCTCTAGACGAAGTGAACAGTTTTCTTGACGAGACGTATGGTAAACAGGTAAAAAGGAAATCACTGAGCAATACACAATGAAACC
The DNA here is from genome assembly GCF_029633855.1 of Hoplias malabaricus. Classification (NCBI taxonomy): domain Eukaryota; kingdom Metazoa; phylum Chordata; class Actinopteri; order Characiformes; family Erythrinidae; genus Hoplias; species Hoplias malabaricus. The sequence continues at coordinate 41,751,158 of NC_089806.1, read as the reverse complement.
AATCATGTGTCACGTGGTGCTGTCACTGTTTTTGTTTTATTTCCTTTCCTATTTATTCCTTATGGAAGCATTAAGAGTAGGTTCCTTAAACATTAACGGGGGACGGGATGAACATAAACGGGCTTTGATATCCGACACCGTACAGAGAAATAGATTAAATGTCATCTTTTTACAGGAGACACACAGTGATGCAACAGATGAAGCAGAGTGGGCGATGTGGTAGGAGGGTCAGTGTGTGCTCAGTCATGGGACGAATGTTAGTGCAGGAGTGGCAAATCTTTTCTCTCTGTCTTCAGGAGTGAAGATTCTGCCCACAGAAGAGGTGGTATGGGGTCGCCTTGTTGTAGTCACAGTTGAGATTAAGGAGTTGCAATTCTCCTTTGTTAATGTCTATGCTCCAAATGTAGGACAGGAGCGTGTGTTTTTTTTTTAAGACACTGAGCCAGGCTCTGAAAAACCATGTTAATGAGGGTTGTGTTATCCTTGGGGGGGACTGGAATTGCACGGTGGACTTTACTGTTGACCGGACAGCAGAGGAGCCTCATATACAGTCTTCTGTGTGCTTGTCCAATCTCCTGAAGGAGTTGAATTTTCTAGATGTGTGGAGAGTGGAGATCCTACAGTTCGGCAGTAGACCTGGGTCAAAACTACAGATGATAGGATTAGTGCTGCTCGACTGGACCGGCTTTATGTTTCTGATCATTTTAACAATAGAATCACTGGGGCATCTATTTTACCTGTGGGCTTCTCTGATCATCACTTGGTCTCTCTCTCTCTGAGCTTGTTGCATATTTCTAGTGCACCATCTTTCTGGCATTTCAATATGAAACTCCTGAAGGATCAGATTTTTTTGCTGGAAGTTCAAAGTTTTTTGGGAGCAGTGGAGGAAAAGAAAGACACTTTTTGAGAACCTACGGCAGTGGTGGGAGGTTGGAAAAACTCAAATTAGACTGTTTTGCCAGCAGTACACGGCTAACTCAAGCTTAAAGATCAAAAGAACTATTCGAGCTCTAGAAGAAGACATACGCTCTCTGGAGCTCAGGGTGACTGCTCGTCATGATCCTGCTTTGTTGAGAGTCCTTTTTGAATGAGAGGGTGAAAGGGGCCTTGGTGCGCTCACGCTTCACTGCGCTGGCAGATATGGACGCTCCGAGTGCTCCTTTCCTGATGGGAGGATTACGACCGATCGAAGGGAAATGCGTAAACTTGCAGTGGACATCTACTCTGCGCTCTACACCACTGAACCCTGTGACCCTGACTGTTCTGACCAACTTCTGCAAGGGCTCCCTCAGCTGGGACATGACTCTAGAGCTGAGTTAGATACTGATTTGACTTTGTTGGAAGTCACTGTTGCAGTCAAGCAGCTCAATAATGGACGCTCTCCTGGCATTAATGGTCTACCTTCTGACTTTTACAAACATTTTTGGGACAGTATTGCCACTGATTTTTATGATGTACTGAGTGAATGTATGGATGTAGGGGTCTTACCCAGTTCATGTCAGTGTGCTGTGCTATCCTTATTGCCAAAGAAGGGGGATCTGTCCCTCTTGAAAAATTGGAGACCTGTCACGCTGTTGACTGCAGATTATAAGATTTTATCCAAATGCTTAGCGAATCGGTTAAAGAAACATCTAGCTTCGTTGGTGCATAGGGATCAGTCTTACTGCATCCCTGAGAGGACAATTATGGATAACCTGTTTTTAGTAAGAGATGTTTTAGATCTGTGTAAGCACTCTGACATGAATGTGGGTTTGATCTCTCTGGACCAAGAGAAAGCGTTTGACCGTGTTGATCACCGGTATTTGTTTGACACACTTAAAGCTTTTGGTTTTGGAAATTACTTTTTAAACTTGATACGGCTGCTGTATACAGGAGCGTCCTGCATGGTTAAGGTGGGTGGGGGTCTGAGTCGGCCTCTCTCTGTGACAAGAGGGATAAGACAAGGATGTCCACTGCCAGGACAGCTGTACACTTTAGCAAATTAACCACTACTCTGCTGTCTTCGGAACAGATTATTTGGCTTTTGTGTTCCAAATACACCTCAGGGCTCTGGAATTGTTCTTTCTGCCTATGCAGACGATGTGTCGGTTTTTATTAATAACAGTCAGGATATTATGGTTTTGTCCAGGGCACTCGAGCTGTATGCTAAGGCTTTATCTGCCAGAGTGAACTGGGACAAAACAGAAGCGTTGTGGGCTGGTCTGGGGCAGACAGGGGACCTTCCGACTCTTCCTGGGAATCTAAGGTGGGGTAGAGAGGGCCTAAAAATACTGGATGTCTTCTTAGGTTCAGACACTTTTCAAAAGCAGAATTGGGACGGCATGGTGGAGAGAGTGTGCACTAGACTGTCTCGTTGGACAAGGCTGTTACCCCAGTTATCCTACAGGGGGAGAGTGTTGGTGGCAAATAATTTAGTTGCTTTTACACTGTGGCACAGGTTCAATGTGCTGCAGCCACCTGCGTTACTCGTGCAGGACATACAGAGAAGACTAGTGGACTTTTTCTGGTCGGGTCAACACTGGGTCCGCTCTGCTGTCCTGTACTTGCCTGTTCAGGAGGGACAGTTTTTCCTGATGACACTTAAAGACGAGGAGCTGGAAAACTTCACTCCATTTTACAGGTCAATGTTCGATGCATGGAAGAGGCTCTCTGTCTCAAGGCCATCTGATACGCCTGCTGGAGAATGGCTGTTGGAAGAGCCAATGTTTTTAATCCTCTCCTGCCGTCCAGACTGTTGGGCTCAGCAAGTCTGCACTCTCGTTTCAAGGCTGCAGGGTTCACCAAGCTGGGTCACCTTGTGAGTGAAGGCATGGCAGCACTGAGCCAAAGGACTGGCTCACCGATTGCTGGATCGAGTTGTTGCGGAGTCGGTGGGATCACTGCCACAATCGTACCAGCATTTTCTGCGTGATCCATCTTCTACAGCTGGATGGCGAGACGGGCACCAGTGCGTGTTTCTGCCCCTGAGTGTTGCTGCTGTGATGGGGGAGTGGAGAGAGGATGAGACTTTACTCTTGTCCTTTGCTACACCAGTGCTGGGCTCCTTCCACTTAGTGGGGAGGAAAGCCTTGTACTGGACCTGCGTAAAGGTGTCCCAGGCCAGATCTACAAAGTGGGCTGAAGTGTTTGGTGCTACCTCTTCCTCTAAAGGCTGCTGGAGGACACTGTATAAGTGCCTGATTGATAAAAGGACAGCTGATCTCCAGTGGATAATTATACATGGGGCGATAGCCACTAACAGATATCTGGTGCACCTCGATCCATCAGTAGGGGAGGGCTGTCCATTCTGTGATGAGGCTGAGACTCTCTGTCACCTGTTTGTTTAGTGTGATCGGTTGGGTGGGCTGATTTTACTTTTGTCTGAATGGACTCAGTCTCTTGGTGAGGTGTTTTCCCCTCAACTCTTTGTGTTTGGTCCAAAGTACACAGTCCATCGTAAACAGGTGCTTGTGTTATTGAATTTTCTGTTGGGCACGGCGAAGCTCGCCATCTGGAAAACGAGGAGGAACCGGCTGCTGGGGCAGGGGTCAGTGGATGTGGTGGAGATGTTCAAGGGTTTAGTGGCTGCTCGGTTAAAGTTAGAGCATGCATATTACGATTTAGTGGGGAACGCTCGGGACTTTGTGAAAACCTGGGGAGTCAGTGGAACTCTGTGTACAGTCGATGATGCAGGACGTTTGCAGTTGACTTTTTAAGGTGTTTTGTGTATTATTTATTGTTGGTCGTTTGGTGAAGGCTGTTTGGCTGGTATTGAGCCTGTGACCTGTTAAATGACTCAATAAAGGGTTTGTTAAAAATCGAAATCTTTCTCTCTCTCTCTCTCTCTCTCTCTCTCTCTCTCTCTGTGTGTGTGTGTGTGTCTCTCTTAGTAAATATCTCATTTACAGCTGTTCATCTACAGGTCAACATCAAACAACATAAACACACAGTATTTCACATAATATTTCATTATATAATTCTTAATAATTCTCTTAGACGCTGTGCACTGATGGAGGCTGATGTGAGTCTCAGTCTAGGCCTTGAGTAGCCCACAGTGATCATGTGACCTGCTTTAACACACACACAGGTCACATGGCCACTGTGGGCTACTCAAGGCCTAGACTGAGACTTCCCATGTGCGTGTACAGAGTTGATGATGACGTCTCTGTGGTGTGTTGTTGAGAGAGAGAGAGAGAGAGAGAGAGAGAGAGAGAGAGAGAGAGAGCTCATCCGACCCCTGTTCATCTTTACTGTGTTCTCATTACAGAGCAGTGTACTTATGTTGAGAGAGTTACATACTTTAGTTTAGTTCTACACTCACTGTAGATTTGGGGGTTTAAGGCTTAAAACTGAACAGTGTGAGTGGCTGCTTTCAAACATTTTTCAGCACCATCACAGCCCCCCAGTCCACTTCCTGACACAGCCCCCCAGGTTAAAGGATTAGCATTAGCATTGCTAACGGTGCTGCAGAGTGGAGGTGTGTGTACAGAGGGGTGATGAGGTGATAACTCAGTGCTCTGTGGTGTGTTGTGGGCAGTTTGTAGATGGTGAGAGATATCACTGTTTCCTTTGCTTGCTCTGTTGTCACGGTGATTAGACCACAGCTGTGGTTAACAGAGATGAAGCACAGTGGACACTACTCACAGACAGAGGGGCTTATGAAGCCAGGTCACTGCTATATACTACACTACAGAGACTAAAGTTTGGGGACACCTGCTCAGTCAACATGGGGAATGTCCCTCTTTGGTGCAGTATGAGCCTCTACTCTTCTGAGAAAGCTTTACACTAGACATTGCTGTGTGTAACTGCACAGTTAGGAGTGATGACACGTGATGTGACGTGGTGTAACATGGGCTATGAAGAGAAGATAGAGGAAGTGACAAGTGAAAACACCCAGTGCACTGCCCCATTTATAGAGAGAGAGAGAGAGAGAGAACACAGTTCCTCTCTGACGTTGTGGAAGAGTCCAGTAAAGCGCTCAGGCTTTAGTTTAGTGCTGATATTGTGGGGAATGTTGTGGAGTTGAGGACACTGGTGTGTGTTGGTGTTCAGTTGTGTAGTTTGTGAGGAGGTGGATCTTCAGGAGTGTTGTTGTTGCTGTGTGTAGTGACGGTGTTGTAGATCTCAGACACAATGCAGCTGTGTTTTTATCTTCTGCTTGTCCTCCATGTGGCTGAAGGTAAGTTAATCTCTTCTCCTACTGTCCACTGTCCACCACAGTCCAGTTAGAGCTTCAGATTCTGCTGAAGAGACGCTAGAATCTGTGTGTGTGTGTGTGTGTGTGTGTATTGTTGTTGTACCCTATTGACCACAGCTCTATTTAGTTTCAGGCCTGAGTCATGTTTGTCTTTTAAAATATAACTACTGCTGGTTTCCTGACTGTTGTAAGTTTGTTTAGATCTTTAATAAATGTTTTGTCTGGTTCAGGATTTTAACAATTTGTAGGATGTTTTCTTTTGTATTTTATGTTTAATAAAAGTGTGTGTGGGGAATTCTGGTCTCTTGTCTCTGTGACCTCAGGTCTGTAATAATTCTGAGTCAAACTCCCAGAGTGGCACTGTCTGTTAGATTGTAGTTTAAGCATTTTATATTTGTCACTTTAATATTCTTCCTTTTCTTTATGATCACAGTCTGTAGCTCATAACATACACTGCACCATGTTAATGGAAGAATGAAGTGTAACTTTGGTGGTTCTCTAGCCTTTTGAATCACACAGTAACAGACAGAAAGGCATGTATTACCAGAACTGATGTGCAACACTAAACATTTCTCCATTCTGGCTAAAGTTAGCAGGTGCTAACACTGGGCCTCGCTGATCAGTCACTTTCAAAAACCTGATTTTAACACCGTCATCATCACGGCTTATCACTAACACAGCAACACGTCAATAAAGTGCAGCATGTTATTATTTATTAGTTCATAATTCATCTGTCTGGTGTCCTCATGTCTCTTTCATTTAATCTCTAGAACTAATTAAGTTTTATTTTACACAGATCTTTAATGAGATCTTGCACATCTTCACATCTCCTCCTGGAGAATGTAATGTACCTTTAGGGAACGACACTGAACTTAAACCCACTGTTGTTTATTTAAAAAGGTCTTTTTAGAGTGTATTTTTAAAAGAATCCATCATCATGACCATTATGACATCAGAGGCAGTGATGTCATAGTGTGTTATTTTTATTATTAGGGTGTTTTTCTCCCTTCTACCGATCAGTGGAGCATTACAATTATTTTCAAGAGAAAATGTTTTAAGATTAAAATACTACAGTGTTTCTTTAAACTGAGGAACAGTAGATTGGAGTCTGGACTGGTCAGTGATCTCTTTTTATTAAGACGTCTTTAAAGTAACTGTCACGGCTGGACAGAAGGCAGACACAAGCGGTGAGCAGTATAAAGAGTTTATTAGCAACAATCCGCAAGGGGTTAACAATAACTAGCACAGGTCGTATATCAGGAACAAACAGTACCTCAGAGATAAACCAGCAGAATAGTCGAAAAGCCAGACTGAAGGGTCGAACACCGGGAACAATCAGTACATCCGAGATGATCCTAAAGAGTAGTCGAAAAGCCAGGCAGAGTTCATAAACCGAAGAGCAAACAAATCCAAATGGGCAAGACAGGGGCGAAAACCGAAAGACGAGCATAAGGTAAGTAACTGGAATTCAAGACAAACTGGAAAATAGAGAACGCTTTGTATACGGAGGTAAATCACGTAATACTCGGCAATGACTTGTGAGTGAGAGAAGCTTATATAGAGGGATAGGCAGGTGTTCTGAATTAGAACTCTGGTGATTGAGAACGGTATGGTGTCATGTGACTGTCTAATGAATTCTGGGATCTGGAGTTCAGAGAGCCCTGCGTGACATTACCCCCCCCCCCCCCCCGGAAGGCATAGGTGGCGGCCTGGAGCGAGGACGACCACGACGACGACCACCACTTCGACCAGTAGTATCCAACCTAGGGACATTAGCTTGTGCTGGGATCCGAGAACGCCGCTGACTTCCTGACCTAGACGTAGAATGGGGTAGAGTAGGATTGGATGAAGAACTTCTGGGGCGACCCCTTGGACGCGGAGCAGGCTTCTCGGGATGGCGTGAGTGAAACGCCAACACGAGGCCTGAGTCATAAACATCTTTAGCGGGTACCCATGAATGTTCTTCAGGGCCATAACCCTCCCAGTCAATGAGATATTGTAGAACCCCTCCACGTCTACGCGAGTCCAGTATCTCACGCACAGCATAAATAGATGAATCCTCAACTTCCCTGGCCGTGGATGGTACGTCGTCGGGCAGTTCCTCGTTCAGGGGTCCGGAAACTACAGGTTTAAGATGAGAAACATGAAAAGAGTTATGGATTTGATATTGGGCAGGAAGCTCTAACTTATACGTAACATTGTTGATCTTTGCAGAAATACGAAAGGGTCCAATAAACTTGGATTGTAGTTTCCTGCTACCTCCCTCAAACCTGATATTCTTTGTTGACAGCCAGACCCGATCTCCAATCTGGTAGGAGGGGGTAGGAGACCGGTGCCTATCTGCCCTCTCTTTATATCTAGACAGAATCTCTGAAATGTGTTGATGGGTTTCTTCCCAAACTTCTTCACTGCGTTGCATCCATTCATCGACTGCTGGTATTCCTGAAATAGCAGCTGTCCAAGGAGCTAACGGAGGTTGATAGCCTAGGACACACTGAAACGGAGTAAGCCCAGTGGTAGAATTGACAAGAGAATTCTGAGCTATTTCGGCCCATACTAAGTACTGTGACCAGTCCTGTGGATACTTATGACAGTAAGAACGTAAGTACTTTCCCAGTTCCTGATTCATACGCTCGCATTGCCCATTACTCTGGGGATGATACCCGGACGTAAGACTAATATTAGCCCCAAGATGCTCAAAAAATGCTTTCCATACCCGTGATGTGAATTGCGGACCTCGGTCTGATAAAACATCTTCTGGAATACCAAAATTTCGGAAAATATGATTATATATAGCTTTAGCCGTGTCAAAAGCTGTGGGGATTGAGGGAAACGGTATAAATTTTACGCCTCTAGAAAACCGATCAATCACTGTCAACACAGTGTTATAACCATCAGATATTGGTAGATCAGTGACAAAGTCTAGAGCCAAGTGAGACCAGGGACGTTCAGGAACTGGTAGGGGCATAAGTTTACCTGCGGGAAGTGTCTTGGGAGTTTTTGACTGGGCACAGACGGAACATGATGCAATAAACTTATGTACATCAGCCCTAACCGATTCCCACCAATACCGAGCTAGGATGAGTTGAGTAGTGCGTGTCTCACCCGGATGGCCAGATGACAGGGATGAGTGTGCCCACGTGATTAACTTGTCTCGGAGGGAGGCCTGTACATACTTTTCCCCTTCTGGACATTCCATAGGCACCTCGTTAGATTGGTTTTCATTGTCAATTTGATCATCAAGTTCCCATCTAATGACTGATTAGATACTGATACCGATGACGGTAAAATGAAATCACTGTCCCCCCTCTCCTTAAGGTCTCCCTGATATAAGCGGGATAGAGCGTCTGCTTTAACATTCTTACTGCCTGGACGGAAAGTGATAGAAAAATTAAAGCGGGAAAAGAACAATGACCACCTGGCCTGACGAGAATTCATTCGCTTTGCAGTCTTAAGATATTCTAGATTTTTATGATCCGTTATCACCAAAAAAGGGTGTAAAGAGCCCTCCAACCAATGCCTCCATTCCTCTAGAGCTAATTTTACTGCCAACAGTTCTCTATCCCGAATACCATAGTTGCGCTCCGCGGGAGATAGTTTATGTGAGTAGAAAGCGATTGGGTATAGCTTTGAGGAATCCCCTTTTCGCTGAGATAAGATAGCTCCTACCCCTGTTTCTGAAGCGTCTACCTCGACCACAAAGGGATGCTCCGGATCCGGATGTTTGAGAATGGGGGCAGTAGAAAAGGCTCCTTTAAGACGTTCAAAAGCCATTTGTGCTTGAGGGGACCAATATAGACGTTGCGAATTTCCCTTAAGTAAGGCTGTGAGGGGAGCGGCAATGGAACTGAAGTTCCTAATGAATCGTCTATAAAAATTGGCAAAACCTAAAAAACGTTGAAGTTCCTTAATATTGTTTGGGGCGGGCCAGTTAACTACAGCTTCCACTTTGTGATCGTCCATGATTATACCTGACACACTTATGACATACCCTAAGAACGACACCGTCTGTTGGTGAAATTCACACTTTTCCCCCTTGACATAGAGATTGTTCTCTTTGAGACGTTGAAGTACCTTATTAACATGGATGATGTGTGTGTTTAAATCCGGAGAATAAATCAAGATATCGTCAATATAAGCGATCACAAACTGTCCTAACATATCCCGGAATATGTCATCCATGAAGGACTGAAATACAGACGGAGCATTAGCTAACCCATAACTCATCACCAGATATTCATAGTGTCCCTTAGTGGTGCTAAATGCCGTCTTCCATTCGTCTCCCTCCTTTATACGGATAAGATTATATGCACTACGAAGATCTAATTTCGAAAAAATGGTAGCACCTCTAAGTTGTTCTAGTGCTACCGGAATAAGTGGTAGAGGATATGCGTATTTCTTCGTAATATCATTAAGAGCACGGTAGTCTATACAGGGTCTCAAACCACCATCTTTTTTCTTCACAAAAAAAGAACCCAGAAGCTACCGGGGACTTAGATGGACGAATAAACCCCTGGTCTAAGGCTTCTTTCACATATTCTTCCATTGCTCGTTCTTCCTCTAAATTAAGTGGGTATATACGCGATTTGGGCAAAGAAGCTCCTTCTATAAGTTCAATGGCACAGTCATAGGGTCTATGTGGAGGTAATTTTGTAGCTTTTACCTTACTAAACACTTCTAAGTTCCTAGCATACTCTGAGGGAATTTGGACTTGTACAGGAGAATTAGGACTTTCTACAGTAGTAGAGTGGACAGAAAGTTGATCTAATGCTAAACAATGGTATTTACAATAAGTGGACCAGGACCTGATCTCACGCGGATTCCATGAAATAACTGGGTTATGTGTCTCTAACCAGGGTAACCCTAAAATAATCTGGAAGTCTGATTTAGGGAGCACCAAAAAGGAAATCCACTCAAGATGCAAACAACTGGTTTGAAGTCGAACTGGAATAGTTTCTTGTGAGATGGGGTCTCCTCCAATAGGAAGACCATCTAGGGCACGGACCAGGACTCATCTGCACAAAGGTTCCGTCGGGATGTGTAACTTGTTGACGATGGATTGGTGAAGGAAGTTTCCCTCGGCTCCAGAGTCGATCAAAGCTGGAACAACAAGAGAATTTCCTTGGCAGTACACAGTGACGGGTATTACAAAAGATCTTGAAATTACTCTAGCTGTCGGTACACTCACCGTATTAATGTGTGAAGCCCTCCCTTGAGGATGTGTATATTTACTCCGTGGACGTTTGAGACAGTCTCGTCTGAAATGATCAGAACCTCCACAATATAAACACAATCCATTATGCAGGCGTCGTCGGTGTTCTTCTTGAGACAGTCTCAAAGCATCACACTGCATAGGCTCCGTTGAAGAGTTAGGACCGGGAACCATAATCGAGGGTATCTTCTGTTTCTCTGAACCAGGAAAGGAACGACCCCGTGGGGTAAGATGTCCCTGACTCGTGTTCTTGGGTCTTTTCTTTAACAGTTGATCCAGACGAATGGACATGGAAATGAGTTGATCCAGAGATGTTCCTTCATCCCTACAGGCTAATTCAGTCAGTATATCCGAGTTAAGACCATTTCGAAAAATATTCATGAGCGCTGGCTCATTCCACCCACTCCCTGCAGCAACAGTTCTGAATTCCAGAGCATAAGCAGCTGCGGTGCGAGCGCCCTGTTTAAGAGTCAGAAGGATCTCCCCATTGGATTGGCCATCATTAGCGTGATCAAACACTTCTCTAAACATAGTCAAAAACTCAGGATACGTTTTGTCCAATATAGTATTCCATACCGCAGTGGCCTATTCCAGTGCTTTTCCCGTGAGACGTGACATCAGAAAAGTTATTTTGGATTTATCCGAACTTGGGAGCGTATTCTCAAAGAATATCGAACATTGTAACAAAAATCCACTACATTTAGCTGGATTACCATCAAATACTTCTGGCTTACTGACAGGATAATGCGAAGAGACATTAACCGGGACTGAAAGGGGCTCAGTGTTACGACTACTATCAGAAAAGCAAGTTGTAAGTGCTTTAACGCTCTCTAATACCTGCGAAAGTTGTTGTTGCTGATTTTGTTGTTGTTGAGCAAGAGATTCAATAGCGTGAGTAACACTAGCCAACGTTTGTTGGTGTTGACCTAATAGTTGGCCTTGACTGCTTAGCGCCGTAATCATGGCTTCAGAACCCGCTGTCTGCATGGTATGGCCGAGTATTCTGTCACGGCTGGACAGAAGGCAGACACAAGCGGCGAGCAGTATAAAGAGTTTATTAGCAACAATCCGCAAGGGGTTAACAATAACTAGCACAGGTCGTATATCAGGAACAAACAGTACCTCAGAGATAAACCAGCAGAATAGTCGAAAAGCCAGACTGAAGGGTCGAACACCGGGAACAATCAGTACATCCGAGATGATCCTAAAGAGTAGTCGAAAAGCCAGGCAGAGTTCATAAACCGAAGAGCAAACAAATCCAAATGGGCAAGACAGGGGCGAAAGACGAGCATAAGGTAAGTAACTGGAATTCAAGACAAACTGGAAAATAGAGAACGCTTTGTATACGGAGGTAAATCACGTAATACTCGGCAATGACTTGTGAGTGAGAGAAGCTTATATAGAGGGATAGGCAGGTGTTCTGAATTAGAACTCTGGTGATTGAGAACGGTATGGTGTCATGTGACTGTCTAATGAATTCTGGGATCTGGAGTTCAGAGAGCCCTGCGTGACAGTAACGCTCTGTTTGTGATGAAGCGAGTGTTGTGCAGGTGATGACACATTGTTGTGAGAACGTCAAGCTTCATTTTGAAGAACTTCCACATGTTCAGAGGTGTTTAAAGATGAAGAACATTCACTGCTGTGTTTCTGCAGGATGCACACTGGAAAACCACGGGAAGACAAAAGAGATTACTGCATACACTGGAGAGTCAGTACTGCTGCCCTGTTACTGCACTGACACCAGCTCTAAACCTGAGAGATTCACCTGGAAGACACTCAATACTTGGGAAGTGATATCTAATAAAAGTGTCCAGTACAGAGACAGAGTCCAGCTGTTTAACTCTCACTCTCCAGGAAATTTCTCTCTGCTCATATCACACCTGACTGAAGAGGATGGAGGAGTGTACAAATGTGAAGTTGAAGGAAATGGACACACATTCATCAGACTCACTGTTAAAGGTAACCCCTGTCTGATCAATATTCATAATGTAATGATGATGTCAGAACTACATTTATCTTCACTGGTGTCTACAGTTGTGTTGGGGACACTCTACACACACCTTTGGTCTTTGTCTGCGCTGCTTCAGAAATGAAGTCTTTGTGAAGTGTGTAAAGTGTGTGAAGTCATTGTGTGAAGTTGCTGATTGTTGTAGCATTAGAACAACATCAGTGCAATGAAAGTGTTGTGAAATGCTTCTGTTTGCAGTGGTCAGGTGTGTGGTCAGTCTTCTTTATCATTAAGCTGCTCATTGGTCAGGAAATGCAGCAAATCTACAGCCTCCACTGTAACACACAGTTCATCAGCTCACCCTCCGAACACTTCATGTGGGAACAAGAAGATTACATAGTTTTATTAAACTCCAATAAACACTGATCATCCACAGTTTGACTTCAATAAACCACTTCAGTCACTCGCTGTAGGTTTCCATTGTTTACAGTGTATTTACAGTGTTTTTATAAATCTGATTGGCTGATGATAACTAGGATGGTCACTCACTCCATCTGACCGTGTTATTGAGTGACCTTAAGTCCAGTTACTCAGTCCATTCAGAACACAGTATGTGAAATCATGTTCAACAACAAACACCAATCACTTCCTCAACACTGGATTCACAGTGAAATGTTTATGTCCGTGTGACTCTTCAGGCTGTTCTCTGGAGGAAAGTAGTCAAACACCACGTATCACAGCGTATAAAGGAGGGTCAGTCCTGCTGCCCTGTTACTGCACTGAACTACGAGCCAAACCTGAGAGAATCACCTGGACGAAATACAAAAGAAATGGAAAAGTGTGGGAGGAGGTGTCTAATAAGAGCGGTCAGTACAGAGACAGAGTCCAGCTGTTTAACTCTCACTCTCCAGGAAATCTCTCTCTGCTCATATCACACCTGACTGAAGAGGATGGAGGAAGGTACTGGTGTGAAGCTGAAGGAAGTGGACACAGAGTCATCAGTCTCACTGTTGAAGGTAAAACACAGTGTGAATGTGTTGTGATGCAGGTAGAGGACCATCTTCATAAGGTAGTGCTGGTCTTTACCAGTGACCAGTCCTGAGGTCATCAGTGTGTGATGAATTATTGAGTGTGGATCAGTTGTAGAATTAATGTAGTAGTGTAAAATGTTTGGGATTCTGGAAGTTTCCAGTGTAGTTCCAGCACAGTGCTCATCTCTACAACATTCATCATGGACTCTTCTCTCCTCGCAGGGATCCCACCTCCAACACCGAGTTCAACACTTGATCAAATCATTCCCACATCTGCAGCTGAACCTTCCTCCACAGTTTCCTCCCAAAAAGGTAAAAGCTAATTCCAGGCCCAGATTTCACATTTCTGTAATTACCGTTTCACAGCGAATGTGCTGCTCCTTTTAGAAATGTGTGGGGTGTGGGTCGGAGACACATTTTTCTAAAGCGTTGTTAAGACTGAGGATAGTTTTTAATGTTTCGCTCCATGATCTTTGTGTAAGTCAGTGAATGATGTTCTTATTGCAGAGTCTCCACCGTCACTGCCCTTCGTCCCCTTTGCCCTGGTCACGGTGGTCTTTCTCCACATTGTTGTAGCGGTGGTCTACTGCACCAAGAGAAGCAAAGGTATGTCCTACTCATTAAACCACCACCATCCTGTTTATGTTTCTGTGTGTGTGTGTGTGTGTGTGTGTGTGTGTGTGTGTGTGTGTGTTAACCCTCTGCTTTTGTTCAACTCCAACTCAGCACCAGATTCCTCCCCCGTTTACTACAACACTGTGGATGGAGAAGGAGCAGTGAATCTGTCGTAGAGGAGAACTTCAGAGAGTCAGAGGAGCACGTGAACCACACACCACCTGCTGACTCACAAACCTGATCAACACACCACACTCTGACCTCTAACACACACACACACACACACACACTTTGTTTTATTATTACAATGTATAATCATTGTGCTATATTTTCTCTAATTTCTGCTGCAGTTACTTTTTAAAGTTAAAAATGTTTAAATATTTAAAATACTTCTCACATTTATAGACAGTGTTTATATTGTGTACAGGTCCATTACATATATATTTTTATGATATGTTTTTATAAAACACCACAGTGTGCTCCTGATCAGTTGAATTTACTGTTAGTTTGAGATGGAGATTGATTCAGTGGTTTATAGACGCTGTGTGTGTTACTGTGTGTTCATATTGTTTCATTAATAAATAAACATCAGCCTCAAAGTGAGTTACTGTTTCAAACAAACACAGGGTGGAGGCTCTGGGAAAAGTGTGAAGATAAACCAGGGAGGTCATGATTTACTGTGTAACACTGGGATTGTGTCAGAGGTGAGGAGTGGTATTATCCACAGCATGAAGTAAGCTCCCTGACACCCCCATTAAAATCACACTCAATGATTCAATATATAATTAATACATTAATAATAATAATAATAATAATAATTGATGCTGTGCACTGATGGAGGCTGATGGGATGTCCTAGTTTATGCCTTGAGTTGCCAACAGTGGTCATGTGACCTGCTTTAACACTCTGTTACACACACACACACACACACAAGATACTACAGAATACGCCTGTATCAAACACAGTTAACACACACACACACAGAATGTGTTTATGGAATGTGATGAATTTTTATTTCATGTTTCTTTATTGTTGCCTCTCGTGTCTACTGCAGTTACTATGTTATATTTTAATATTTCAATTTCTCTCACAGATTGCTGTAATGAGGCTGAGAAGTTGGTAGGATCCATATGCAGGCTTTAATAACACAAATCCAAAAAGCAGAGTCAAATGACTTTTAAAAGTTGCACTGTTTAAACCACACATGCTATTATTGTTTATTTAAATGTCATCATTAATTGATGCTGTTGTGAAGTTATGAAGTGTCCTGTGGTGTTTGTTTAAAGTGACTCTCAGTAAAGCTCCAGTGAAGCTGTGGAAAGTGCTGCTGCTGCTCAGTAAATGAATAAATATCATGAAGCTGTGCATTAAACACGTTTTAGAGCCGAATGTTTATAAAGTAAAGATAGAGGACATGAGTTACTGAGTAACACTGGGACTGTGTCACAGGGGAGGGGTCTTATACACAGCAGGAAGTATCCCCTCCTCCACACACTCCTGGTAAAATCATTGTGGCAAGGTTCTAAAGCAACTTACAGCTTTTCAGAAAATCCAGGTCAACATCAAACAACATAAACACAATATTTCATTATAAAATTCATAATAATTCTTTTAGACGCTGTGCACTGATGGAGAGTCACAGTCAAGACTTTGAGTAGCTCACAGAGGTCATGTGACCTGCTGTAGTCTGCACACACACACACACACACACACACATACACATACACACACACACACACACACACACACACACACACATCCTGTTGGCCCTCTGCAGCAGTGTGTACAGGGGTGATGATGATGTGCTCTGTGGTGTGTTGTGGTCAGTTTGCTGATGGTAATATAGCACTACCTTGGGCCTCTGCTTCCTCTCTGTTGTCATGGCGACGAGGCCACAGTTGTGGTTAAGAGAGATGGGGCCTGTTTCTCTCTGAGTCTGCGCAGTGGACACTACTCACAGACAGAGGGGTTTATGTAGCCAGGTCACTGCTATATACTACACTACAGAGACTAAAGTTTGTGGACACCTGCTCAGTCAACATGGGGAATGTCCCTCTTTGGTGAAACTGAAGTCTCTGAAGGAGAAGCAAACAAACACAGTCAGCTGTTTGTGTGGGGCTCACTGCTGAGGAAAAGCTGGAATCAAAAATGTATTTAAAAATGTGTTCCTCTGGAGATAAGCCCTGACCCTTGAACTAGAAACAGAGAAAAGTCAGGGTAGGCTCCAGACCCACCGTGACCCTGAAGTGGATAAGGACTTACAGACAATGAATGAATGAATGAAACACGGCTAATTCTGTGAACATTAGTGTCCACTGTGGGGTCGCCTTAAAGCAGCTGAATGCTATGATGAGGACTGTTTCCAAACATTTCTACAGTGTTTTTATATTTATTTATTTTAGACATAGTCATTAATTTACCAAGTAATAGTGCTTTTATTGAAGGATGGACTTAGACCTGTCTCTATCTTTTGCATGTGTGACGTAGTGGATGATGTGATGGAAAAGGAAATGAGGATGCAACAAGACACAACCGCATACCTATATTTAATGTGTGAGAACAGCAGAGTGAGAGCGAGAGCCTTAGAGACCCTTTATCCTCTTTACTGTGTTCATTAGAGTACAGCAAAGAGTCCGGTGAATTTCTGCTGAGAGAGTAACAGACTTTAATATAGTGTAGTGTAGTGTAGACTGGGTGAGGTCGAGTGTACACTTGAGGACAGAGCTGCACAGCTACAGTAGTAGAGTAGTATCAGGGTGGAGTTGTGGCTGTAACTGCTGTAGTGTTGTTGTGGCTGTGTGTAGTGAGTGTGTTCTGGATCTCAGTAAGAATGCAGGTGTGTGTTTATCTGCTGTTGGCGCTCCATGTGGCTGAAGGTAAGTTCATTCTCTCTCCTACTGTAGATCCTCCAACACACAACACCACCATTTAAAGCTCACTTCAGAATTATGTTGCAGTCTCACTGTAGATTTGGGAGTTTAAGGGTTAACACAGTACAAAGTTACTTCAAAAGCTAAATCTTAGCAGAACAGAGTTGTTTTTGGTGCTGATGAGTCACTCTGTTCCCAGATAAATAGCACCACAGCTGATCAGTCTGGATATAACTATTTAAACACAATCTGCTGACTCTAGGTTTTCTGGTCCCTCTGCTGACCCTCGCCCTGTGCATGTGAACAGCTCATGGCTTATTCACAGAGAGCACTAACACACCTCACACACCTTGCTCTGTCCCCATCATCCTCACAATAGACAGTAGGTGTAGAACAGACTCTGTGCTGACTTTAAAAAAGTGGAACTGGATTCTCTGCCCTGGTGTCTGTGTCTCCTGATTTCCCCGGGATCAATCCGGCTACAGAGGACTGAGGGCAGACAATAGACCACAGGAGACTGAGCATGAGGTTCTGGTCATCATCACTACCATTATTGGTTCCTAAAGGAAATCCATCCATCCATTATCTGTAACCGCTTATCCAATTCAGGGTCACGGTGGGTCCAGAGCCTACCTGGAATCATTGGGCACAACGCTCTGTTTGTGATGAAGCGAGTGTTGTGCAGGTGATGACACATTGTTGTGAGAACGTCAAGCTTCATTTTGAAGAACTTCCACATGTTCAGAGGTGTTTAAAGATGAAGAACATTCACTGCTGTGTTTCTGCAGGATGCACACTGGAAAACCAAGTGCAGAGAACAGAGATCACTGCATACACTGGAGAGTCAGTACTGCTGCCCTGTTACTGCACTGACACCAACTCTACACCTGAGACATTCACCTGGAAGAAAGAAAATAGAAACAGTTGGACTATCATAACCCTTTCTGCTGAGTACAGAGACAGAGTCCAGCTGTTTAACTCTCACTCTCCAGGAAATCTCTCTCTGCTCATATCACACCTGACTGAAGAGGATGGAGGAGTGTACCAATGTTACATAAAGCCCAGTGGATTCACATTCATCAGACTCACTGTTAAAGGTAAACCCTCTCTGATCAATATCCATAATGTAATGATGATGTCAGAACTACATTTATCTTCACTGGTGTCTACAGTTGTGTTGGGGACACTCTACACACACCTTTGGTCTTTGTCTGCGCTGCTTCAAAAATGAAGTCTTTGTGAAGTGTGTAAAGTGTGTGAAGTCATTGTGTGAAGTTGCTGATTGTTGTAGCAGTAGAACAACATCAGTGCAATGAAAGTGTTGACTCGAGTGCAGAATAAACAGAGAACTAAAGATTATCAAAAGGGTACCAACAA
Source organism: Hoplias malabaricus (assembly GCF_029633855.1). Lineage (NCBI taxonomy): Eukaryota > Metazoa > Chordata > Actinopteri > Characiformes > Erythrinidae > Hoplias > Hoplias malabaricus. The sequence continues at coordinate 41,732,929 of NC_089806.1, read as the reverse complement.
AAGGAAAAAGAAAACAATCTGAGAACTGCCCTGTCTGAGACTAGAATGGCTACACTCCTCACTTAGAGGCCAGTAAAATCCCAGAGTAATCAGAAGAGTTCACAGGACGGAGACCCAGGACAGCACTCTAGGAACTCTACCGAAATTACCGGTCAGAATTGTGAACCACTCTTGAAAAGAGAAACCCAAGACTGAGCGCTGAGGTGTGTGTTGGCTTTCCTTAAGCTGGAGGGAAACGGGTGCTGGCGATTTCTCCTGATTAAATTGTGGTGGCTCCATGTCTCCCTCTGCCGACAGTGGGCAACCCCTGTCTGAACCCTTACAACATGCTGAGTTAGAGTTATTAACACAGCCAATGAAGTCACGTTAAATCAATTCATAACAAACATCAATTTCTCAAAACAGGAATCACAGTGAAGTCTGATTGATTGTGTCTTTCTGCAGGCTGTTCTCTGGAGGCAACTGGTCAAACAACTTATATCACAGCGTTTAAAGGAGGGTCAGTTCTGCTGCCCTGTTACTGCACTGAACTACGAGCCAAACCTGAGAGAATCACCTGGAAGTTTGTGAAAAGCTCATGGACAGTGATTCCTATTAAGAACATTGAGTACCAAGGAAGATTCCAGCTGCATAACTCTCAATCTCCAGGAAATCTCTCTCTGCTCATATCACACCTGACTGAAGAGGATGGAGGAGGGTACTGGTGTGATACTGAAGGAAGTGGACACACTGATATTGAACTCACAATTGAAGGTAAAACACAGTGTGAATGTGTTGTGATGCAGGTAGAGGACCATCTTCATAAGGTAGTGCTGGTCTTTACCAGTGACCAGTCCTGAGGTCATCAGTGTGTGATGAATTATTGAGTGTGGATCAGTTGTAGAATTAATGTAGTAGTGTAAAATGTTTGGGATTCTGGAAGTTTCCAGTGTAGTCCCAGCACAGTGCTCATCTCTACAACATTCATCATGGACTCTTCTCTCCTCGCAGGAATCCCACCTCCAACACCGAGTTCAACACTTGATCAAATCATTCCCACACCTGCAGTTGAACCTTCCTCCACAGTTTCCTCCCAAAAAGGTAAAAGCAAATTCCAGGCCCAGATTTCACATTTTTGTAATTACCGTTTCACAGCGAATGTGCTGCTCCTTTTAGAAATGTGTGGGGTGTGGGTCGGAGACACATTTTTCTAAAGCGTTGTTAAGACTGAGGATAGTTTTTAATGTTTCGCTCCATGATCATTGTGTAAGTCAGTGAATGATGTTCTTATTGCAGAGTCTCCACCATCACTGCCCTTCGTTCCCTTTGCCCTGGTCACGGTGGTCTTTCTCCACATTGTTGTAGCAGTGGTCTACTGCACCAAGAGAAGCAAAGGTACGTCCTACTCATTAAACCACCACCATCCTGTTTATGTTTCTGTGTGTGTGTGTGTGTGTGTGTGTGTGTGTGTTAACCCTCTGCTTTTGTTCAACTCCAACTCAGCACCAGATTCCTCCCCCGTTTACTACAACACTGTGGATGGAGAAGGAGCAGTGAATCTGTCGTAGAGGAGAACTTCAGAGAGTCAGAGGAGCACGTGAACCACACACCACCTGCTGACTCACAAACCTGATCAACACACCACACACTGACCTCTAAAACACACACACACACACACACACACACACACACACACACACAAACACAAACACACACACACACACACACACACACACACACACACACAAACACACACACACATACACAGACACACGCAAGCACGCACCCACAGACACACACACACACACAAACACACATATACACAGACACACACACACACACACACACACAAATGCACGTGCACACATACACACACACTTCCTGTTTCATCATTGACTTCCTCTTATTGGACTCTCTGCAGCACACTGGTGTGGAATGGGAGGTAAACACAGATCAGCCATAACATTAAAACCACCTCCTTGTTTTAATGATCTACCACCAAATCATACCTCCTCTGTGGGGGTGCTGTGGGGGTCCTGATCATTGAAGAACAAGGTGAATCTGGGGAAACAGCATATGTAGAGCACAGAGTGGACTAAACTGTATCTGTAGATCTATAAAGGGCTCTTGTGTGGTCAGTGGAGCTGAGAGAATGGACAGTGAGTGTAGAAACAAGGAGGTGGTCATAATGTTATGGCTGATCGGTGTATATGTATGAGTCTAGTCTCTATGTAGATATAGCTGTTGGGTCCATGGTGTTTCCCAGTTCAGTTAAGGGACTGAAACCTATACAGACTTTGTGACTCTGGAGAACCAGGAGCTCATGTTTGATATCCGTGTACGTGAGAGTAAATCATCTGTTCTGCAAACTCAAAGAATAAAGATTCTCCTGCTTCTGCAGCTGAAAGGGTTTAATTATCTTTAATAAAATGGTGCCGTGACCCGGATGGACTTTGTCACATTTTGCTGATTGACCCTTTACCTTTGTTTTTGTTGAAAAGCAACATGTATTGAATCTGCGGTTCCGTTTTGTGTGATTCATACCTCTACACTGCTACACACTCTCTCAGAGCAGCTGTTCTATCAGACGAATGGAGAAAAATAAAGTGTACAGTGAATATCTCTGTCTAGCTGTAAAGAAACCGGAACGGGGCAGACGCTTGCAGATAAAAACAGGATTTTATTGACACAGGGAAGAATATTCACGAGGCAGAACACAATACACAGGATAACTGAGGACAAGAACAAACAGTCTCAATAACATAACCCGGACGACAAGGGAAAACACGGTCAGCACAAACACGACAGAAACACAGCAATCAAAGTACAAAGAAAGCAGCTCAGTATACCTAATGCGACCAAAGGCAATACTTCGCAACAAGCAAGTAACAGGCTGTCCTAATATACCCACACGCTGAGTTATCCAGGTGACACGGATTAGAACTCAGGGGATGATGAACGAGGAAGCCTTCCCTGACTGGCTGACCATGGGCATGTGACAGGAACTTGGGATAGAGTGGGATCCTGGGAATTGAAGTCCATCCTGTCTTGAGGGTTCATAGAGGGGTGGGGAGACTCGATAGGTATGCCACTAGCAGTAATTACAATATCTAGATCCACAATATGAATTCAAGGCCTGCACCTGTGTTCAGTCGCATTGCAGTTCACATCTTCACACTCTCAAAGTATTCATCAGCAGCTGTGTGAGAGTTCAGTTCACACTCTCTGATAATGAACTGTCCAAGTGATGAGAGCTCTCACCTTTCCCTCTTTTATTGTCCAGTAAAGGAACCCACACTAATCACGGTACAGACACAGTGGACTGGTCAGTGTGGGCCACTCTACTGAGATAAACCTGCAGATGTGTGTGATGTGTTTGCTTTGAGCCTTGTTTCTACACTCACTGTCCACTTTCTGCTCCACTGACCACACAGGAGCACTTTGTAGTTCTACAATCACAGACTGGAGTCCAGCTTTGGACTTTGGAAGTGAAATATTAATCTGAAAAAGTAATAAACCACAATAAATACTCCCAGGTTTTCAGGGAGGAAAGAAATCAGATTTTGTAGTTGTATGAGCAGAGAGATTTCCTGGAGAGTGAGAGTTAAACAGCTTATCCTCCCCTCAGCTCTATATATACACCCTGCAATCTCAATTTATTTCAGCACCAGATAAACTCACTGCATTTGATTCATGAGACAAACTTTGATTTGACTGCTTCTCAATGTGAGCTTACTCCTCTGCTCTGAGTTAATTTCTTCTGATTCTCTGGCTCATATTTGGAGCCACTTTAGACAAAAGTCTTAAAGCCCTCGGTTTCCTGCACTGCCTCAGTTTCTTATTCTCTTTCCCTTTCTTTCTCATCCAGACTGAGCCCCCACATCTGTCTACAGCCCCAAGCCTACTATTCCACCATTCTCCATCTAAACAGCTATGGGACTGCCTTGTATATTGAGCGGCATTCAGTGCCTGCTCCGACTGCTCTCAAATCTGCTGCACATTCTTTCCCGCTCTGGATACACTCTCTTCTGCTTCTCCTCCCCACCAGAGGTGGTGCTGCAGACCGGTCTACTGCCCAACATTCCGGGCACTCAAGGAAGTCTCCTCGCTGCACGACTTCCTCGTTGTCAATTTGCACTCGTCCCATCATCCCAACCCCTCCCTTTGCAGCCATGCTGCTCCCAGCCTCTAACTCAACAGCTTGTGTACTTTGTGGACATTTGTCTAAACCACTTCATTTTGCAGCTTTGCCATACCCACCCTCTAACTTTACAACTCACACTTTTACTTTTCAGGTGCTGCTGTGGGTGCTCATGCTCTCTTTACAGGTGCTGTGGACCTTCATCCCACCCCTCATTTTTACTGCTGCACTATTCCCAGTCTCTGACTTTCCAGCTCATCCTCTTTTTGTGGGGTGCCATGGAACTATATTTTAATCACCCTACCTTTGCAGCTGTCCCACACCCTACCCCTTCCTTGCAGCTCATCCTCTCTCCTAATGAGGACCTTTGTCATAACCTCTCCTGTTTGCGGTCTCGCTGCACCCTGCCTCTTCCTTTACAGCCCATATTCTATCGTGCTGCAAACCCTCATCTCGACCCCTTTCTTTGTGACTGCACCACCCCCTGTTTCTAACTTTGCAGCTTGTGCACTCTCCTCAGAAGCTGCTGTGGACATTCATCCTTGTGCCCTTCCCTTCACGAACAAGCAGTGCCTTGCTATACTGTATGGCTTGCACTCTCTTTTGCTGCCTTGTTCCTGCCACTCCACTTCACAGCTATGCTTCTCCCAGCCCTAGCTTTGCAGCTCATATTTTCTCACAGACTACCACAGACCTTCAGCCCAACCATTCTCCTTTCCGGCTATGCTGCTTCCTGCCTCTATTTTTACAGCCTTCACTCTGTCCTCGGGTACTGCTGTGGACCTTTGTCCCAGGTTAGAGATATAGACAGGGCTAGGGTTTGGTTTTAAACCTGACACTGAAACACTGCTGCACTTTCCCAGCTAGCAAGATAGATCTGGGCTGATTCTGGCTCAGGCTCGGCACTGTCAACCGGCGGCCATCTTGGAGTGAATGTGGCACACAATGTCTGGCCCAGTTCTGATTCTACATTGCCACTGTTGGCTGGCTGTGACTCGGCATGAATGCGGCACCCTGTATCTGGCCCAATTCCAGTTGCACAAGTACTGAGCCAGATCTGGGCTGAGTTTGGCACTTATGGCGTGCTTCTGGCTCAAATTTGATCATGGCCCAGTTATCATGATTTATTTATGGCTTAACAGAATAGGGTCGAGTCATTTGAGCCGGCACCTCTGCCACAACACTTTGCCGAGGCTGGGCCGAGAGTTTCCCAGACTCATAAGGTGCCTTTAGAAAGAGTCTGCTAGAGAGGAACATACAGGTGACGTCAAAATACTCTCTAAGGGAGAAACAAAAAATAGTTTTATCAACCTGGGGTTGGTATAATAAAAAAGGGGGTTTTCTTTCAACTTTAATTAATTAATTAGTTAATTTTATCAACTTGGGATCTTTTCTTTAAATACAAGTATGGGGTGCTGTTAAAGCACGGACGCAGATTCTTGAAAAGAATAAAAATGGGTTTCCGGAGGGAGGAAACTTCAGTGCTAAACAATTAGAATGAGTAAGAGAAAAAATATTACAGAATTCAGACACAGAACAAAGATTAGAAGAAAAGAAACAATGAATATTAAAGAAAAAAAAATTATGTGTGTCTTATGTTTACTCCACTTCTCCATGTGATCCGGTTCCTACTCTGGCTCCAAACCGGCTTCCTCCGAGTGCGCTTCCAGAGTATTTTCATCATCCAAAGAGTGACTGGGACCTGGACGTGCACCACCTCCACCTGCACCTCTGTCCATTGTGGTGCAGTTGACAGCACAGCCAGTGCTACTGACATAGCTGCAGCAGCCAATGCTGACCACACAGCCACAACAACAGTTGAAGCATGCAGAAGGGGCTGTCAGGGAGACAGTTAAGACCAGAGACACAACACAGTTTTTTTGACTACATTTCCAAAGATGACTGCAAAAGACTTCCACCCAAACTGAAAAAGGAAAGAAACCATGAAGCTCCGTGATGAAGTTTTACATGAACAAGTCTACATGAACTTTGGGGAGTGCTGGCAGTTCAAATGGGAGACTTGCATGCTCATGTGGAAACGCATTGCTTATGTGGAGAACTTTGCTGCACACTCAGAATAGACTTTGAACAGCAAGAAGAAGGAAGAGTGTAAAAGGGCAGAGGCTCAGCCGGCTCTGTGGAAACAAGTAGCTGGTAGAGACACACGAAGGGGTTTTCAACATGGTCATGGACATGGGTGAGGACAAGTAACAGCAGGATGAAAATCAGGTTGTTTCTCCTGTGGACTGCTGACCACTTCATAAGAGACTGAACCTGATATCAATGGAGGCAGCAGACAGAGATGAGGGGAACATGATGGAGGAGCCAAAGGGGAATGGAACATCTGCACAAGACCATGAGCAGATAAGAGAACAATTTTTATTATTAATACAAACTCATTCTTATGTTGCTATGCCTAGAATAAAGATGTCAGTAGCAAGACTAGAAGTTAGCTTTTAGTAGATTCATGAGCAACCACTTTTGAGCTTCATGTTTGTCAATTAGACCTCAGCATAAGTGGCGTCTGGCCAAAGTTACAGATGTAGTAACAGGATGCTCCGTGCAGACAGAGAAAAAAAAAAAATGTTTTCTAAGTTTCATCCAATTAATCTCCTGGGCAAGGATTCAGGGATTAAGGGTCGATCTCATGTCAGTAGAGGACCTTCACTGCATTGTGCACATGCATGAAGGGCCTGATGAAGATTTTGATAAAGGAATTTGATGGGTTTTAAGTGAAAAGCTAAAGCTTTTGTATCTCTAGTGGGGAAAATTGTCACTCCGTGGCTCAGATCATCCTCTCACCCTCACAAAAGCAATTGTGTAAACTCTTTGTTCAAAAGAGAAGTATATTTTTGCATTCTGAGCTTCATATATCACTGACTAAACTTCTTGAGGATGGGTGGAGAGATCTGGGTCCATGGCAGTGCAAGTCCACCTCCTTGAATGATTGGCGGGATCATGGAAGAGGTGTGAAAAAAAGGGTGAAAAATTCTGAAGTGTTCCGCATCTAATACACAGCTGTGGTTTCTGTTTTCTCAATTGACATGAACACACACACAAACCAGAGCTGTGTATGGGTTTCAGTTCCTCCTGAGGACCTGGCTGCAGTCCCAGACTGCTGATATGCGAAGTGCAAATAAAGTTGGGGATGATATGCGCCCAACCTGTAGTAGTTACTCCTAAAAGGGACCAAAAAACCGAAAAATATGCTCAAGCGCGTCACTATTGAGGGCATCACATCGGTGTTCAATTCGCTTGTCGCTGCTGGTGTGATTGTTCTCCGCCCTAAATCAGCGGTTCATACCCTAATTTATTTGGTGAAGAATAATACAATTTAGTGCTTCAGGGGAATCTGGAGAATGGAGATTTGTGTAAGACTTGCAGGCAGTAAATTCTGAGATTAATCCTGAGATTCGTCCACCCTCTCCAGAAGTTCCAAATCGGCACATAGTCTTATCCCAGGCACCTGTTAAACCTGTTAACAGCACTTTTTTGTGATTAATTTAGTGAATGCGTTCTTCAGCATTCCAGTGCACCTAGAAATCCAGTACTGGTTGGCATTTTTATTTAAGGGTAAATTGTGGACATGGACCTGATTACCTCAGGGTTATGCAGAATCACTGATCATTTTTAATGCAGCCCTTAAGGCTAATTTGAGGATTTATTTATCAGGAGGCAGTGCACGTCTTCAGTACGTAGATTATTTGTTGGTGTGTTTGTCTGATGCTGAAGCATGTCATGAAGATAATGTTGCATTGGTGTGTTCTCATGGGGTTATTTATAATTAATATTAATATGCACAGGTGCATATTTCTCCAGCAATCCTAGCTTCTAGAGATATCATGGTGTTAATTTTTTTTTTGTTTTTGATGAGGTGTTAATAATTTTTGTTAGAACAGGAAACATGTCATTTGTCAGCTGCACGCTGGTTACTTGTTGCCTTGTTGCTTTAACTTCTGAATGTTACTACTCAGTGTTACACAATTCTAAAGCCTGCTCCTTACACAGGATGATGAAGAGCCTCATGATTTTTGACAGCCATCTCTCAGGTCTGCTCCTAGAGACCTGTTTTAAAGGATATTCCAATCCCTAACACTGATTTTAATTTTTTTTCTTGATGGGTTAGTGTCCCATGACACTTGTGGAAAGAACCAAGTCAGCTGTTGTGTCTCTACATGAGTGTTTGTGTTCTGGCAGGTTGCCAGGGTCATTCTCAGCTCAAGCAGCTGAATCAGTGGCTCTCACAGAAGCATGCAAACTGGCTGAGAGTAAGACTATGAATATTTGGACTGACTCCAAATATGCATATTCCTGTGTGTATGATTTTGGGATGATATGGTCCTACAGGAATTTTTCTGACATCCACACGGAAAAACATTGCACATCACACATTAGCGGCATGAGGAAATGCTTTTGCAGATCAAGCAGCAAAAAAGAAAAAAAAAAAGTAGCTGGAAATGATCCAATGTTTTCTTTTTTCCAGGAATCCTGTGTTCCGGAGCCCCACCCTCTCACACTCTCACACACAGAACTAACATCGCAGGCCTCAGAGACAGAGCGTTCTGCTTGGCGCAAAGCAGGTTGTGTTTTCAAGGACGGAAAGTGGCAAGCTTTAGATGGTAGGCCTTGACTACCCCCTGCTTATTTTCCCTATTTTGCAAAATTGTCTCATGGGAAAAATCATGCATCCAAAGTGGCTATGGTATCTACAGTACAACAAATCTGGTACACAAAATGGTTCACTATTTTTTCACAAAGGATTTGTGAAAAAATGTCTTATATGCGCCCAGCACAATGGAGCTTGAGGCATTAAAATAACACCATTGGCACATCCTCCACCCAATGAGCCATTTGAACATTTGCAGATGGATTTCATTGAAATCAACCAGTGCAAGGGGAAAAGGTATTGTCTGGTGGTAGTGGATATGTTTTCTAAATGGGTTGAATGCTTTCCTACCAGCAAACAAGACGCTCAGGCAGTGGACAAAGTTTTGATTCAGCACATTATTCCTCGTTGGGGTATTCCTCGACACATTGGGAGTGACAATGGACCAGCTTTCATCAGCACAGCACTCACTTAGCTAGAAGAGACATTGGGCATTGGTGTGAAATTACACTGTGCATATCATCCACAGAGTGCAGGAGCAGTCGAGAGAGAGAATGCAACAATCAAAAGCAAGCTTCAGAAATGTGCAGAAACAGGGCTCAATTGGGTGCAGGAGTTACCACTGGTGTTAATGTTAGACCAAAATGGGTCTAACACCTTTTGAAATTTTGTTTGGCAGGCCACTGAAATGGGGTTTTGATCCACCAGGCCACGTGGATGACGTAGGACTCTTGAAAGACTACATGTTGTCCTATTGTAAGAAATTACAAACATTCTTGCATTCTGTTCACTCACAGGCAGCAGCAGCCTTGCCTAAGCTGTTAGAGAGGAAGCTGCACTCTCTGAAACCAGGAGACTGGGGGTGATAAAGAATCACAGACATAAGCACTGGAGAAATCAACTGTGGTTGGGGCCCTTCCAAGTCTTGCTCACTATTGAAACTGCGGTGAAGGTCGAGGGACACACTCCCTGGATCCATGTGACACACTGCAAAAATGGCACCAACCTTACAGAGGGATGACAGTGATGCTGTGAAGCAAGAATGAATGTTTACCAACGGTTAACCATTTGGGTGATGTTGTTGGCACCAGCATTGACTGGGTCATTTCAAGGTTCAGGCTATCCCAGCGACACCATACAATCAGGTATAAATCTTTGGCATCAAAAGGCTAAATATGCCGTTACTACAGCCACAAATTCATCATGTTATGTGTATTATGGGTGCTCGGGACGTTCCCATTATAATGCCGTTTCCTTACAAGGCTGCCAAATACATGAGAGAAATGCATCCAGATCCATTAAAGATAGAATTCTCACTTCAGGGGAATAAAAGTAAAATGTGTAAGGATAAAGACATCCTAGATCAGTCAATAAAGGGAGGCTATATGTGTCCTAGAGATTGTGCTCTAGCAGCTGGCTCAAAAACATTCAACTATTCAGTTATACATCATGAATATCCCGAATGGCTTAAGTCCTTCTTAAAGTTGTTCCCTACAGGGATGATTGAAAACCCAGATGATTATGTTGACACTTTGGACGCTCCCTATGAGTGTTACCCCAGAAACTTGTCAAAAGGTGTAATGTGTGTTGTAGCAAAGCGCTTGCGTCCCTGCGCGATAGAAGTGAGACATTTTCCAGGGCATTGCTCCATCATGTGGGTGGTTGATCAAAATCAAAAAGTGTTTCAACTGGGTTCTGATTACACAACTACATTTCAGAACATGTATACTCTCTATCCCCCACTTTACACGCTCTTAGTGACTCAACGGAGACCAAGGGCTGACATATTTTGGCGGTGTGGTAACGGAGGTCATCTTAGATCAACCCTTCCTTCAAATTGGACAGGTACATGTGCTCTGGTTATGTTGGCAGAGCCAACACTTATTTTCCCTGGATCCAAATTGCCTGAACTTCCGACTAAAAAGGTGATTCACAGGGCCAAGAGAAATTTCATGGGAGACCATTTGATTTACTTAGATGCAATAGACATTCCATGTGGGGCCCCTGATGAATTCAACGCGCAAAACCCTATAGCAGCAGGGTTTGAGTCTATTTTCATATGGGTAACGGTCAACAAAAATGTGGACTGGATACATTTCACATGGTATAATCAACAGCGTCTGGCCAATATGACTCGTGACACACAGAGTATTCTGGGGGAACAGTTGCATTGCACTTCACAAATGACATATCAGAACTGAATTGCCCTAGACATGATTTTGGCTGAAAAGGGAGGTGTCTGTCACATGTTTGGTGATCACTGCTGCACTTTCATTCCTAATCACACAGCAGCAAACAGGTCATTCACTAAGGCTATGAAGGAGTTAACAACTTTTACTGAGGAGCTGTATGGATTTTCAGCTATAAATAATGACTGGATGGCATGGTTAGATTCCTATTTTGGCAAATGGGCAGCATTGGGGCTGAAACTGGCTATCGCGGTGATCATTTCTGTATTATTAATGTCACTGATCTGATGTTGTATTATTCCCTGTATCAGAATTCTGATCATCAAAACTATTGAGTGTTCTGTTACATTCAATATGGTGAGTGCAGACATGTAGATGGAGCTTGACCCTCCAGCCTTTGGTCGCGAGAGAAATCCGCTGGATGAAATGCCTCTTGAAATGCCCCAGCCAATCTATTCCTCATTGGATGAGGAGTAAATCTTTACATTGCGACTCAATTTTCATTTATTAATGCTGATTTCAAGTTGACTTTATGATTTTATAATCTTAAATAATCATATGATTTAATCATTTGACATGTAATCATATCATATGTAATCATTCAGTATGTTTATGTAGTGCATGACTTATGATGCCTAGACTGAAAGCTTAGCTAGTCTATGGTTGATGTTATCTTTTGCATTTCCTTTTAACAATATTATGATTATAATTTCACATGCATTGATGTTTTTAAATCATAAAAAGGGAGGAATGTGATGGGAAAATGCATATTAACACTAATGAGTAATGGTTAATGATAACTAATGATTTATATTAATGACACAATATATTCAGGGAGTAATGGTATTGATTAATCTTGATTAATTCTTACTAAATTATGTAGGCCTTAGTGCTTGAAGGGACTTGTTGCATTGTGTGGTTACTGTGACCTGTGGGAGGAAGGCGCTGAACAGATTAGAAGGAAGGCAGTCAACAACTGAAGGACATCTCCCACCATTTTTCCTGGCAGCTATAAAATTGGAGATAATGAGGCACCAATAAGGGAATGTTTGGGTTGATGGAACGAGATTTGATGTAATAACGCCCAAATGGCACATGATGTTGTACGTAACTGGGGTCCTATATATTGCTTGGCTCTGTTTAATAAAGATTGAGAGATAAGAGAGAATTCTTGATTGTGTGTCTTTATTCCTCTGGTCTCCCTAAAGAATTCTTTGAGCATCGATCTTCCATCCAGGTGATACTTAGAGATTGATTTTAGTTTTGCCACAACAGTGTACAGTGAATACCTCTGTCCAGCAGTGATTACAATATCTAGATCCACGATCTGAATTCAAGGCCTGCACCTGTGTTCAGTTGCATTGCAGTTCACATCTTCACACTCTCAAAGTGTTCATCAGCAGCTGTGTGAGAGTTCAGTTCACACTCTCTGATAATGAACTGTCCAAGTGATGAGAGCTCTCACCTTTCCCTCTTTTATTGTCCAGTAAATGACCCCACACTGACCACGGTACAGACACGGTGGACTGGTCAGTGTGGGCCACTCTACTGAGATACACCTGCAGATGTGTGTGATGTGTTTGCTTTGAGCTGGAGCCGTAACATTAAGATCACCTACTTCTACATTCACTGTCCACTTTCAGCTCCACTGACCACACAGAAGCACTTTGTAGTTCTGACTACAAAGACTGGAGTCCAGCTGTGGCTCTGCATACTTAGTCAGGCCTCTTTCACACTGTTCTTCAATGATCAGGACCCCTGTTCTCTCTCTGACTGTTCCCAGAGAGTGAAAGTGAAGCTGAGGTCACCCCAGACCCTCTGTCTTTGTTAGTTTTATTACAATTGTCAAAATATTTACATCAAACAAATGCAGCATATGTTCATTTTAATCAATCAATGAGTTTATGAAGCAGTTTGAGTGAGTTTGTTTACTCCGACTGCACTCAGGTCAGTACAGCCATGCAGTTAACAATAATACCAAGATAGAAACATCACAACAGCACAGCACTTTTAACTCAGAACTTGAAGCAATAGGATGGAATGTAAATATTATACATATATTATAATATAATAGGTGTGAAATATTAATCTGAAAAAGCAATAAACCACAATAAATACCCCCATGTTTTCAAGGAGAAAAGAAAACACAGTCCACAGATAATGTCCATGTGAGGTCAGTGTGTTCGTAACCATGGAAACCCCTTAGTCCTCAAGTGACCTGAACTGACCCCACTGATGTAGAGCTGCACTACTCCAGACTGACCGCTCCGTCTCCATCAGCAGTGCGGTAGTGGACTCTGGCTGGACCTGATGGAGGTGTAGAGGTAAAACAGAGGTTATTTTTCACACAGAGGACAATTGGTCTCATACTGGATCCTGATTGGGTGGATTGTACCTTTGTTTCTCTTGGTGTAATAGACCACACCCACCACCATGTGGAGAAGGATCACAGTGACCAAGGCAAAGGGGACGAAGGGCAGAGACTGTGGGGAACCTGGAGGAAGAAGAAGATGATCAGTGCTGTCTCACAGCTCTCAGGATTCCTGTGTTTACAGTTGTTCACGTTGAGGAAAATGCAGTTCAGGATTAGAATCAAGATCAGAGTTTCAGTCCGGGTTTAAATTTGAAGCTGGACTCGAGTCGATCGGGTCAAAGTCAGAACGGTGCTCAGCTACTGGACACCAACGACACACAGGAAATAAATGTGGAGTTAGTTTTGAGGAACATAAAGAGAAGATGATAAAGACACACAGAGACAATAAAGCAGCTCCATCTTACGCTCAGCTGGAGTCACTGCTCCGTGTTCAGCAGGAGTTTGAGACGATGCTGTGGATGAAGTGCTCAGACTCTGTGGGACCTTAACCACTGCAGTAGATAAAGCAGTTGTAGTTGGGGCAGTTGTAGTTGTAGTTGGGGCAGTTGTAGTTGTAGTTGGGGCAGTTGTAGTTGTAGGTGTGAGGCCTGTAGAGAGAGAAAGGTGTGATGGTGAGAGCAGGAAATGGACATTAAGCTCTTCATTAAGGATATAGTTATAATAAATCACACTGTTCACTAACAACACCATGACCTTCTTTAACTCAGTGCAGTGTCACAAATCCACCCCGTGTTTTACCTCCAACAGTGAGTGTGACATCTCTGTATTCAGCTCTGAGTTCACAGCTGTACTCTCCTCCATCCTCTTCAGTCAGGTGTGATATGAGCAGAGAGAGATTTCCTGGAGAGTGAGAGTTAAACACCTGATATCTGATACTGGACTGACCCTCTCTCCATATCTCTCTCCATGTCGTGTAGAGTCTCCTCCAGCTGAATGTGTGAGGTTTAGTCTGTAGGTCAGTGCAGTAACAGGGCAGTAGTACTGACCCTCCTGGACGTGCTGTGATATGGAGTTGTGTTTCCTTGTTGTCCAGAGAGCAGTCTGCAGAAACACACATGAGGACAGTAGATTATCTTGGTGTTGTTGGTTGACACTAAATGGTCTGTGTCTCGTGTGTAAATGTGTTATGTTCAGATTATCAATGAGACTCCAGTGTAAACGACTACAGCAGGAATTATGCAGCTGTGTCACTGTCTTTCTCTGATCATTAACATCTGGCAAAGCATCGCTGAGTAAACCATCAACAACAGCTAAAGATCATTCAAAACTGAGGAAAGGGTTAAATTCCAAACACCATCCACATCAGAACAATCAGCAGGACCCCCCTCTAACAAACCAGTGAGAGAGCACCCAGCTCCAAACTCCACCCACAATAACACCACCATCATCATCACATTCACAACAATTCTAACCACTGCTCTCCACCTAAGAGTCCTCCACCTTCCTGCCATGTGACATCGCTCCGCCCACTGATTAAAGGACAGCAGAGTGGACATTATTTAACTGTCTCTCTCCAACAAAGAGCTCAATAGAAAGCTTTGTGTCTGTAAGAGAATCATCACAGCGTCTCCTCACTACAGAACCCTGAGTTCCAGTTCAGCCGACACCTTTGAAGGATTTGTTCTGGAAGTCCAACAAAGCCCCATAAAATAATAATAGTAACAATAACAGAAAGCAGGGGACTATGATGAGCAATATTACTTAGTTGGAAAAAGGATGTTTTGGTTAGGGCCTTAATACTAGGACTTCAGTTTCTTCTGTGTTGAGTTCTGAGGGTTTCTACGGGAGCACAACACACACACACACAGAATGGATTACCTGGAGGAGTCTGAACACTGAGTCTGATGATGACGTGATCTCTTTTACTGTCACAGGTGTAGTCTCCTCCATCCTCTTCAGTCAGGTGTGATATGAGCAGAGAGAGATTTCCTGGAGAGTGAGAGTTAAACAGCTGGACTCTGCCTCTGTACTGACCGCTCTCATTAGACACCTCCTCCCATTTGTATTTGTTAAATATCTGCCAGGTGAATTTCCCAGGTGTGGTGTTGAGGTCAGTGCAGTAACAGGGCAGCAGGACTGACCCGCCTAGATACGTTGAGAGAGATGACAGAGTTCTGCTCTTTTCCAGTTTACATCCTGTAGAAAGAGAAACTTTTTAACGCATACTCTATCTGACACAGCAGCTATGTTTTATTGATGTAGATGAAGACAAACCACTTTTTATAAGGAATAAGAAATGTTTAACCAAACTTAAGTAAAACAACATCAGATTATAAGCAGATTATAAAGAAACAGTGAATAAATAAATTAATAAATAAATAAAAACATGAAACTTTAACATTTCTGCTAGCTGACTCCAACCAGATCTAAGTTCATGAGAAATACACCTCTAGACTTTTTTTAGATTAAAGCTACACCCTGTGCAACAGTTTGAATTGGAGCAGACCACCATTTACTCCCAAAATTATTCTCGTGTTTAGATTTTCTTCCATATTTTGCCCCATTTAAAAAAAATAAGGGAGAGAATGGTGTCATATAAAGTGATGTCTGAGCATGTGAAATATGATTTTTTAAAGGATAGATTAAAATAGAACATCGTTTACTCACCATCATATCCCTGGAGTCCAATGAGGAGAAGATAAAAGATCAGTAACATTGTCACTGGGGTTTAACACACACTGATACACACTCTCTCAGCAGCTCTTCACTGAAGTTGAACACACACTGATACACACTCTCTCAGCCATTGAAGGAGACTCAAATTTACCGGAACTCTTCACACTCTTAAAGTGTTCATCAGCAGGTCGTGAGAACTCAGCCCACACACTGATGTAAGTTGACTTTCATTTCCTTTTTTTGCATTGCTTCACAGAACACACACACATAAACACACACAGAGCCAGGTGCTATTTAAAGCTGTTTTAATCAGTTGTTGAGTGACATATATACTGAGGGAGCCAAAGTGTGTGAGAGTGAGAGATCACTTCATTTCAAACAAGGAAGGCACAACAACAAAAGGCAATGACATCATCATCACTACATCATGATCTAATGGTTACATAGCAACAACAGCAATGACAACAAATCAGTAAACCATCTGTAAGGATCTATCAATTAATTTGTAATATTTTTAATTATATATTATCTTTGTACAATGGTATTTTACGTCTCTGACTGGACATGGAATAAACCAGGTTCATGCCCTGGAAACTGAAACTGTGATGAGCTCAGGCCACAGACCACAGCTACTTCTTAGTAAAAGCCGACTGTTCCATATTTAACCCTTTCACAGAAGAACACAACATCTCAAACATCCCCTTCTCTATTGTTCAAGAATTTCACATCGTTCTGTGGTCACGTTCCTTTTAAAACATATTTATAGTAATGATGAGACCAGGTTGATCTCTGTAACACAGATGAAGGTGTGCCCAGAATCACTGGGCACAAAGCGGGAACACACGCTTGAGTAGGAGCTAGTCCTTTACTGGGCGACACACACTCACACATTCACTCACACCTACAGATACTTTTGAGTCTCCAATCCACCTACCAACGTGTGTTTATTGAACTTGGGAGGAAACTGGAGCACCCCGAGGAAACCCACACAGACACAGGGAGAACACACCACACTTCTCACAGACAGTCACCCGGAGGAAACCCATGTGGACAGGAGAACACACCACACTCCTCACAGACAGACACCCAGAGCGGGACTTGAACCCACAACCTCCAGGACACAGTATTACATTATTCTTTTAGATGCTGTGCACTGATGGAAGCTGATGGAAAGTCAGTCAAGACTTTGAGTAGCTCATAGTGGTCATGTGACCTGCTGTTGTTCGCACACACACACACACACACACACATCCTGTTGATCCTCTGCAGGAGTGTGTGTACAGAGGTGATGGTGACGTGTCTGTGGTGTGTTGTGGTCAGTTTGCTGATGGTCAGAGAGAGCACTATCTTGGGTCTCTGCTTCCTCTCTGTTGTCACGGCGACAAGGCCACAGTTGTGGTTAAGAGAGATGGGGCCTGTTTCTCTCTGAGTCTGCGCAGTGGACACTACTCACAGACAGAGGGGCTTATGTAGCCAGGTCACTGCTGTATACTACACTACAGAGACTAAAGTTTGGGGACACCTGCTCAGTCAACATGGGGAATGTCCCTCTTTGGTGAAACTGAAGTCTCTGAAGTAGGATCAGACAATAAAGTCAGCTGTGTGGGGCTCACTGCTGAGGAAAAGCTGGAATCAAAAATGTATTTAAAAATGTGGTCCTCTGGAGATAAGCCCTGACCCTTGAACTAGAAACAGAGAGAAGTCCCTCTGGTGCTGTTTAAGGCCACGACACAAGATCAGAGAAAGGGAACAAGACTCTCTTTATGGGGTCAGTTTTAATGTCTTCAACTGAAACATGGCTGCTCCGGTTTCCGCCCATGCTCCATAAACACACACTGGGAAGTGGATTAGTGTCCATAGGTGTGAGTGTGTGAGTGTGTGAGTGAATGTGTGAGTGTGTGTCACCCTGTGAAGGACTGGCACCCCCTCCAGGGTGTGTTCCTGCCATGTTCCCAGTGACTCTGGGTAGGCTCCGGACCCACTGCATCCTGGAAGTGGATAAGGACTTACAGACAATGAATGAATGAATGAAACAAGACTAATTCTGTGAACATCAGTGTCCACTGTGGGGTCGCCTTAAAGCAGCTGAGTGCTCTGAGGACTGTTTCCAAACATTTCTACAGTTTTTTATTATTTTTCTTTGGATCCAGGATTTCAAACATAGTCATTATTTAATCAAGTAGCTGTGCTTCTACTGAATGATGGACTTAGACCACTCTCCACCTTCTGCCTGTGTGACGTAGTGGATGATGTGATGGAAAAGGAAGTGAGGATGCATCAAGACACAACTGCATACCTATTTTTAATGTGTGAGAACAGCAGAGGGCGTGAGAGTGAGAGCCTGAGAGACCCTTTATCCTCTTCACTGTGTTCATTAGAGTACAGCAAAGAGTCCAGTGGAGTTCTGCTGAGAGTTACAGACTTTAATGTAGTTTAGTTTAGTGTAGTGTAGTGTAGTTTAGTGTACTGTAGTGTAGTGTAGTTTACTGCAGTGTAGTGTAGTTTAGTGTAGTGTAATGTAGTTTAGTGTACTGTAGTGTAGTGTAGTTTAGTGTACTGTAGTGTAGTGTAGTTTACTGTTTTGTAGTGTAGTGTAGTGTAGTGTAGTGCAGCGTAGTTTAGTGTACTATAGTGTAGTTTAGTGTAGTGTAGTTTAGTGTACTGTAGTGTAGTGTATTTTAGTGTACTGTAGTGTAGTGTAGTTTAGTGTAGTGTGGCTTAGTGTAGTGTAGTGTGGTGTAGTGTAGTGTAGTGTAGTTTAGTGTAGTGTTGTATAATGCAGTGTAGTTTACTCTAGTGTAGTTTAGTGTAGTGTAGTGTAGGTTAGTGTACTGTAGTGTATTGTAGAGTAGTTTACTGTAGTGTATTGTAGTGTAGTTTAGTGTAGTGTACTGTAGTGTAGTGTAGTGTTGTGTAGTTTAGTGTAGTGTAGTATAGTTTAGTGCAGTGTAGTGTGGTGTAGTTTAGTGTACTGTAGTGTGGTGTAGTGTAGTTTAGTGTACTGTAGTGTAGTGTAGTTTAGTGTAGTGTAGTGTAATGCAGTGTAGTTTACTGCAGTGTAGTTTTGTGTAGTTTACGGCAGTGTAGTGTAGTTTACTGTAGTGTAGTGTAGTGTAGTTTAGTGTTGTGTAGTGTAGTTTACTGTAGTGTAGTTTAGTATAGTTTCCTGTAGTGTGGTGTAGTGTAGTTTAGTTTAGTGTAGTGTAGTGTAGTGCAATGCAGTGTAGTTTACTGTAGTGTAGTTTAGTGTAGTGTAGTGCAATGCAGTGTAGTGTAGTTTAGTGTAGTGTAGTGTTGTGTAGTGTAGTGTAGTTTACTGTAGTGTAGTTTAGTGTAGTGTAGTGAAATGTAGTGTAGTGTACTGTAGTGTAGTG
Organism: Hoplias malabaricus; assembly: GCF_029633855.1. Classification (NCBI taxonomy): domain Eukaryota; kingdom Metazoa; phylum Chordata; class Actinopteri; order Characiformes; family Erythrinidae; genus Hoplias; species Hoplias malabaricus. Next base: position 41,713,650 of record NC_089806.1, on the reverse strand, counting down.
TAGACTGGGTGAGGTTGAGTGTCCACTTCAGGACAGAGCTGCACAGCTACAGTAGTAGAGTAGTAACAGGGTGGAGTTGTGGCTATAACTGCTGTAGAGGTATTGTGGCTGTGTGTAGTGAGTGTGTTCAGGATCTCAGTAAGAATGCAGGTGTGTGTTTATCTGCTGTTGGTGCTCCATGTGGCTGAAGGTAAGTTCATTCTCTCTCCTACTGTAGATCCTCCAACACACAACACCACCATTTAAAGCTCACTTCAGAATTATGTTGCAGTCTCACTGTAGATTTGGGAGTTTAAGGGTTAAAACTGAACAGTCTCAGTGGTTGCTTTCAAACTTTTTTCAGCACCATCACAGCACCCCAGTCCACTTCCTGACACAGCCCCCAGGCTAAATGTTTAGCATTAGCATTGCTAACAGTGCTGCAGAGTGGAGGTGTGTGTACAGAGGGGTGATGAGGTGATAACTCAGTGCTCTGTGGTGTGTTGGGGTCAGTTTGCTGATGGTCAGAGAGAGCACTATCTTGAGGCTCTGCTTCCTCTCTGTTGTCATGGCGATGAGGCAACAGTTGTGGTTAAGAGAGATGGGACCTGTTTTTCTCAGACTATCTAATCAGGTCAGCTACATATAAACATAGAAGTTGTTTACAGTGGGGACACAAGAGACAAGTCCATGTGGCTGAAGGTAGGTTCATCTCTTCTCCTACTGTCCACTGTCCACCATAGTCCAGTTAGAGCTTCAGATTCTGCTGAAGACACACTAGAATGGAACTGAAATTTGCTCCTTGACTTGTAGCAGTGGTGGGAGCCTTTGGTGAAGCATGTGACCAGGACATGAACCATTAGTAACACAAGAGCTTCCTGGAGTCTTCATGGTTCTGTATGGAACCTCCACTCAAGCCGAGGTGATTTTCTCCCATCATTGTGATAGAGTCAGAACAGCGTTCTCTCCAGAACACTCTCAGTAACAGATACCACACTGTAACTGGGGTGATCCCCCTCACATCACTGGGGTGGTCCCCTTAAGCACAGGTCTTCAGTAACTTCAGTTAGAAACATGAGAGTAGGATATTCCAATAAACCAAGACGACTGTTGTTCCTTTGATGGTATATTTCCATTGTTTTTACTTCTTGAACAGAAATGTACCTGTACAATCCTCTCTGTTTCTGACAGTGGTTAAAGTGAGGAACAGTAGATTGGAGTCTGGACTGGTCAGTGATCTCTTTTTATAAAGACGTCTTTAAAGTAACGCTCTGTTTGTGATGAAGCGAGTGTTGTGCAGGTGATGACACATTGTTGTGAGAACGTCAAGCTTCATTTTGAAGAACTTCCACATGTTCAGAGGTGTTTAAAGATGAAGAACATTCACTGCTGTGTTTCTGCAGGATGCACACTGGAAAACCACAGGCAGGAAAAAGAGATTACTGCATACACTGGAGAGTCAGTACTGCTGCCCTGTTACTGCACTGACACCAACTCTAAACCTAAGAGATTCATCTGGAAGAAATAAACGTTCAATTATAAGGAAATTTCAAATCAGAGCAGTCAGTACAGAGACAGAGACCAGCTGTTTAACTCTCACTCTCCAGGAAATCTCTCTCTGCTCATATCACACCTGACTGAAGAGGATGGAGGAGTGTACAGATGTGATGCTGTAGGAAGTGGACACAGAGACATCAGTCTCACTCTCGAAGGTAAAACACAGTGTGAATCTGGTGTGGAGCAGGTAGAGAATCAGCTTCAGGAGGATGTTCCAGTGTCTTCTCTCCTCACAGGGATCCATCTCCAAAACCATGTTCAACACTTCATTACAAAATGCCTCCAGAACTTCAGCATTAATGTTACACTGAAAGTCTTTTAGATTAAAAACCTCTCTGTGCTGCAACATTGAATAAAGTAACAGTGGTGTTTGATGTTGTTTCAGTCTCTACACAACCTCTGCCCTTCGTCCCCTTTGCCCTTATCTTCCACTGTGTGTAGTGTCAGTTGTGGTCAGTCTACAGTAACTTTTCTAATCATTGTTTTATGTTTCCTCTCGTGTCTCTGCTGCAGTTACTTTTTCAAAGTTTAAAAATGTTGATGTATTTTAATGTTCCTCTCAGTTTTAGACTGTGTTTATATTTCCTTCTGGTCTTTTACATATTTAGTGTTCTTGTTTCTTTAAAAGGGGTCAATAGTTCAGAACGGACAGTGATTCAGTGTGTTATTGATGCTGTTGTGTAGTGATGGGTGTATATTGTGGTGTCATTAATAAATATATAATAAGAGTTATGAAGTGTCCTGTGGTGTTTGTTTAAAGTGACTCTCAGTGAAGCTCCAGTGAAGCTGTGGAAAGTGCTGCTGCTGCTCAGTGAATGAATAAATATCATGAAGCTGTGCATTAAACACGTTTTAGAGCCGTATGTTTATGCAGTAAAGGTAGAGGACATGAGTTACTGAGTAACACTGGGACTGTGTCACAGGGGAGGGGTCTTATACACAGCAGGAAGTATCCCCTCCTCCACACACTCCTGGTAAAATCATTGTGGCATTTACAGCTTTTGTTTTACAGCTTTTCAGAAAATACAGGTCAACATCAAACAACATAAACACACAATATTTCATTATAAAATTCATAATAATTCTCTTAGACGCTGTGCACTGATGGAGGCTGATGGAGAGTCACAGTCAAGACTCTGAGTAGCTCACAGTGGTCATGTGACCTGCTGTTGTCTGTACACACACACACACACACACACACACATATCCTGTTGGGCATCTGCAGCAGTGTGTACAGAGGTGATGATGATGTGCTCTGTGGTGTGTTGTCTTGGGCCTCTGCTTCCTCTCTGTTGTCACGGCGACGAGGCCACAGTTGTGGTTAAGAGAGATGGGGCCTGTTTCTCTCTGAGTCTGCGCAGTGGACACTACTCACAGACAGAGGGGCTTATGTAGCCAGGTCACTGCTATATACTACACTACAGAGACTAAAGTTTGGGGACACCTGCTCAGTCAACATGGGGAATGTCCCTCTTTCGTGAAACTGAAGTCTCTGAAGTAGGAGTAAACAATAAACACAGTCAGCTCTTTGTGTGGGGCTCACTGCTGAGGAAAAGCTGGAATCAAAAACGTATTTAAAAATGTGTTCCTCTGGAGATAAGCCCTGACCCTTGAACTAGAAACAGAGAGAACTCCCTCTGGTGCTGTTTAAGGCCACGACACAAGATCAGAGAAAGGGAACAAGACTCTCTTTATGGGGTCAGTTTTAATGTCTTCTACTGAAACATGGCTGCTTTGGTTTCCTCCCACACTCCAAAACACACACTGGGAGGTGGATTAGTGTCCATAGGTGTGAGTGTGTGAGTGAATGTATGAGTGTGTGTCACCCTGTGAAGGACTGGTGCCCCCTCCAGGGTGTGTTCCTGCTTTGTGTCCAGTGACAATGAATGAATGAATGAAACATGACTAATTCTGTGAACATCAGTGTCCACTGTGGGGTCGCCTTAAAGCAGCTGAATGCTCTGATGAGGACTGTTTCCAAAACATTTATACAGTGTTTTTATTTTTTTTTTTTTCTTTGGATCCAGGTTTTTAAACATAGTCATCGTTTTATCAAGTAGCTGTGCTTTTACTGAAGGATGGACTTAGACCAGTCTCCACCTTCTGCCTGTGTGACGTAATAGATGATGTGATGGAAAAGGAAGTGAGGATGCATCAAGACACAACCGCATACCTATATTTAATGTGTGAGAACAGCAGAGAGAGGGAGAAAACGAGAGCCTGAGAGACCCTTTATCCTCTTTACTGTGTTCATTAGAGTACAGCAAAGAGTCCGGTGAAGTTCTGCTGAGAGAGTTACAGACTTCAATGTAGTGTAGTGTAGTTTAGTGTAGTTTAGTGTACTGTAGTTTAGTGTAGTTTAGTGTACTGTAGTGTAGTGTAGTTTACTGTAGTGTAGTGTAGTGTAGTGTAGTTTAGTGTAATTTAGTGTAGTGTAGTTTAGTTTAGTTTAGTTTAGTTTAGTGCAGTTTAGTGTAGTGTAGTGTAGTTTAGTGTAATTTAGTGTAGTGTAGTGTAGTTTAGTGTAGTTTAGAGTAGTGTAGTGTAGTGTAGTTTAGTGTAATTTAGTGTAGTGTAGTGTAGTGTAGTTTACTGTAGTATAGTGTAGTGTAGTTTAGTGTAATTTAGTGTAGTGTACTGTAGTGTAGTGTAGTGTAATGTGGTGTAGTGTAGTGTTAGTGTATTGTAGTTTAGTTTAGTGTAGTGTAGTGTAGTGTAGTGTAGTGTAGTGTAGTGTAGTGTAGACTGGGTGAGGTCGAGTGTACACTTGAGGACAGAGCTGCACAGCTACAGTAGTAGAGTAGTATCAGGGTGGAGTTGTGGCTGTAACTGCTGTAGTGTTGTTGTGGCTGTGTGTAGTGAGTGTGTTCTGGATCTCAGTAAGAATGCAGGTGTGTGTTTATCTGCTGTTGGTGCTCCATGTGGCTGAAGGTAAGTTCATTCTCTCTCCTACTGTAGATCCTCCAACACACAACACCACCATTTAAAGCTCACTTCAGAATTATATTGCTGTCTCACTGTAGATTTGGGAGTTTAAGGGTTAAAACTGAACAGTGTGAATGGTTGCTTTCAAACATTTTTCAACACCATCACAGCCCCCCAGTCCACTTCCTGACACCGCCCCCCAGGCTAAAGGATTAGCATTAGCATTGCTAACAGTGCTGCAGAGTGGAGGTGTGTGTACAGAGGGGTGATGAGATGACAACTGCACAGTTAGGAGTGATGACACGTGACATGACGTGGTGCAACATGGGCTATGAAGAGAAGAAAGAGGAAGTAACAAGTGAAAACACCCAGTGCACTGCCCCACTGAGAGAGAGAGAGAGAGAGAGAGAGAGAGAGAGAGAGAGAGAGAGAGAGAGAGAGAGAGAGAGAGAGAGAGAGAGAGAGAGAGAGAACACAGTTCCTCTCTGACGTTGTGGAAGAGTCCAGTAAAGCGCTCAGGCTTTAGTTTAGTGCTGATATTGTGGGGAATGTTGTGGAGTTGAGGACACTGGTGTGTGTTGGTGTTCAGTTGTGTAGTTTGTGAGGAGGTGGATCTTCAGGAGTGTTGTTGTTGCTGTGTGTAGTGACGGTGTTGTAGATCTCAGACACAATGCAGCTGTGTTTTTATCTTCTGCTTGTCCTCCATGTGGCTGAAGGTAAGTTCATCTCTTCTCCTACTGTCCACTGTCCACCACAGTCCAGTTAGAGCTTCAGATTCTGCTGAAGAGACACTAGAATGGAACTGAAATGGGCTCCTTGACTTGTAGCAATTTTTTTCTGACAGTGTGGTTAAAGTGAGGAACAGTAGATTGGAGTCTGGACTGGTCAGTGATCTCTTTTTATAAAGACGTCTTTAAAGTAACGCTCTGTTTGTGATGAAGCGAGTGTTGTGCAGGTGATGACACATTGTTGTGAGAAAGTCAAGTTTCATTTTGAAGAACTTCCACATGTTCAGAGGTGTTTAAAGATGAAGAACATTCACTGCTGTGTTTCTGCAGGATGTAGACTGGAAAAGCATGGGAAAACAAAAGAGATTACTGCATACACTGGAGAGTCAGTACTGCTGCCCTGTTACTGCACTGACACCAACTCTAAACCTGAGAGATTCATCTGGAGGAAATTCAAGTTAATCCAAAATCATTGGATAGACAAAACCTCTGAGATAGAGAAGTCCAGACTCCAGCTGTTTAACTCTCACTCTCCAGGAAATCTCTCTCTGCTCATATCACACCTGACTGAAGAGGATGGAGCAGTGTACAGATGTGATGCTGAATGGAGTGCATTCACATTAATCACTCTCACTGTTAAAGGTAACCCCTCTCTGATCAATATCCATAATGTAATGATGATGTCAGAACTACATTTATCTTCACTGGTGTCTACAGTTGTGTTGGGGACACTCTACACACACCTTTGGTCTTTGTCTGCGCTGCTTCAGAAATGAAGTCTTTGTGAAGTGTGTAAAGTGTGTGAAGTCATTGTGTGAAGTTGCTGATTGTTGTAGCAGTAGAACAACATCAGTGCAATGGAGGTGTTGTGAACTGTATGTCTCTTCAGGCTGTTCTCTGGAGGCTGTCCTTCATAAGGTAGTGCTGGTCTTTACCAGTGACCAGTCCTGAGGTCATCAGTGTGTGATGAATTATTGAGTGTGGATCAGTTGTAGAATTAATGTAGTAGTGTAAAATGTTTGGGATTCTGGAAGTTTCCAGTGTAGTTCCAGCACAGTGCTCATCTCTACAACATTCATCATGGACTCTTCTCTCCTCGCAGGGATCCCACCTCCAACACCGAGTTCAACACTTGATCAAATCATTCCCACATCTGCAGCTGAACCTTCCTCCACAGTTTCCTCCCAAAAAGGTAAAAGCTAATTCCAGGCCCAGATTTCACATTTCTGTAATTACCGTTTCACAGTGGGATTGTGGAAGTCTCCAGCGTCGTCTCTGTCCTCATCACTGTCCACGTGTGTCTCCTCTGTGTCACGTCCTCGTCTCATCATGTCTGTTTTTCGGCCATGTGCTCGCTCTCAGCACATGACTCTGTTTGTTGTTTCCCTAGTCCCCGCCTTTGTTCCGCCTCCTTGTCCGTCCTCCTTGTTATCTGTCCAGGTGTGTCTTGTTTGTGTCATGTATTTAAGTTCCCTTGTCTAGTTCCTGTTTGTCGGTCATTTGTTTCACTTCCAGGTCATGTTGTTTCCTCTGTTCATTTCCTTAGTCATGTTTGTCTCTGAGTTTCCACTTTAGTTTGTACTCTCCAGTCTGTCTGTCTTGTCTATCGCTCGTTCCCTTGTTTTGTTCCTATTGCTTCCCTTGTGTCAGGTCAGTTTGTATTTTAATTCAGTCTAGCTTTCTTGGTGTCTGTTTAGTTCTCCTTGTTCAGTTCTCTGTTCAAGTCTCTGTATCCTTTTGTCTTGATAGTCTGTCTAATCATTCGAGTCTGTCTGTGTTTCAATAAAGTCACTGTGTTTTAGCAAGTGTGTCCGCCTCAGTCAGTCCACCCCACGAGCCTGACACTCTTATCTTTTATCTGTTTGTTATCGGTGTTAAATCTTTAGTCCTGTGTTTGTTATAGTTTCCTCTGGAGGTGTAAAGTCTGAAGAATTATTGTGTGTGTGTTTCCTGTTTGTTGTGGTTCTGAGCTCTGTGCTTGGTTTGTAATGTCTTTTATCACTTTAATCTGATTTGTAGTTTTTGTTGGATGTTAATTGGTCTGTAGCTAATCATCCAGCTGTAAATGATGGGTCTTTATATATTTTTATTATTTTTTAGTATCATTTCTGTGAAGGTTCAGTGACATTCAGCCACAAGAGCGTGAGTGCTGATAGGTACAGACACCTGACTATTACTTCAGCTAATCCACACCACACTGAATGGAGAGCCCTCACTCCAGAGTGTTCAGTCCCATTGCTCCACTCCACACACCAACGCTGAGGGTCTGAACACTTCTCTAACTGATGTTTGGCACTGGGCGTGTTGCTCTTAGGCTCATGTGCAGCTACTTCAGAGCATCACCGTTTTCTGGTGGTTTTACAAACACTTATGAGCTACTGTGTCTGTCACACTTACATAGTACAGTCACAAGTATAACACATTAGAGACTGTTCTATACTTGAAGAACTTCCAACAAAACCTACAACTTCATCACACACTACTCTCTTTGTTCCAGAATCACCTCCATCAAACACAGTGATCTACATCTGCGCTGCTGTGGGGGCTTCACTGCTGTTGATGATCCTCGGAGGAGTCTTCTACTGGAGATACAGAGGTACACACACACACACACACACACACACAGTGTTGGGAGCTCAGTCCAGTTGCTGTGTGTGAGTCTCTGCTTTAATTCTACAGCTCAGAGACGAGGACGGACGGAGAGTCAGACAGGAAGTAGAGGAGGTCAGGAGACTCAGGTAAGACCTGCACTACGCCACTGCAGCACAGAGACTGACCTCACTGCTTTTTCCAAACTCCTGAATCCGGGAGCATTCCCTGTGTTTTCCTTTAGTTTTCCACTTCCGCTGTTTCTCTCTCGGCAGTTCTCAGGCTTTTGTTGAGACTCTGTGGTTTCCATCCAGGGTTTACAGCTGCTTTTCAGATGTGGAGGGAAAAGCTCCATGTGAAGGTTTTATTGTGTTCAGAAAGCGTGTGATTGGCTGAATTTGTGTTTCAACAGGATGATGCTCTCGTGCTGTACGCTACTGTAAACAAACAGGACACACACCAGGAGGAGCAGGAGCAGGTGAGTGTTTACATTACATTATTTTACACTTACATTAAAGGGACATTGTGAAATGCACACAGCAGTGTGACCCTGATCTTAATGGAACCCCACAGTTAAATTAAACCCTAACTCTAGCTTTAACATCAGGTATCACTCTAAACCTAAACTTCACTGAGAGTCTAAACTTAACCCAGATCTTAACCTTAACCCTGACCCAGCCCCACATCACACAGGTTGGGTTAATAGCAGCGTGTGATTGTCACACTTTAGTGGTAAACACATGTGACACTGACCTGTGGCTGTAGGTTGGTAAACGTGTGTATCACACTCTTTATTCCCCACAGCAGGCTGCTTTTACACAGCTCAGTGTGTGAGTCTCCACTTATGGTTTATAATGTGTCTCTGTTTACATTACTGTATCTTCAGAAGAACAATGACTGCTGTAAAATACACCAATAAATAGAATCAGGACAAAGGCTAATTACACTGCTAATTAATGTCTATTAATATAGTAACGTTAATATTTAATAACATCACAGAGGCGTAACGTAGTGTTTCTGAATGTGTTGTTGCTGCAGGACGATGTGACGTACTCCACTGTGGTCCACAACAAACCATCAACATCAGCACACACACTGCTGGACACTGGAGATACTACAGAATACTCCTGTATCAGATACAGTTAACACACACAAACACACACACACACACACACACACAATTATTGTATATTTTTATTGATTATGAAGTATTAATATTGTCTACAGTTTGCGTTGTGTTCATTCTACAGTAAATTTGAAGTTTCCTCTCGACTCTCTGCTGCATTTACTTTATTATTTGTTTAAATTTCCTGTTGATCTTTTCCATTTGAACTTTTCTATAATATAATATATCTTTCTGATTCTGACGGACAGTGATTCAGTGTGTTATAGATTCTGTTTGTGTCATGATGGGTGTATAATGTGGTTTAATAAATAAATAAGACTCTCGAGTGAATACAGCGTCAAATATCATTAACACACAATGGTTAAATATAGAATTAATTTACAATTTAAATCATTCTCTTAGACGCTGTGCACTGATGGAGGCTGATGGGAGTCTCAGTCTAGGCCTTGAGTAGCCCACAGTGGTCATGTGACCTGCTTTAACACTCTGTCACACACACACACACACACACACACACACACACACACACTTACTTCCTGTTGAGCCTCTGCAGCACCGTGTTTCCTCATTGACTTCCTCTTATTGGACTCTCTTCAGCGCACTGGTGGGGGATGGGGGGTAAACACAGATCAGCCATAACATTAAAACCACCTCCTTGTTTCTACACTCACTGTCCACTTTATCAGCTCCACTGACCACACAGGAGCACTTTGTAGTTCTACAATCACAGACTGTAGTCCAGCTGTGGCTCTGCATACTTTGCCAGCACTTTTACTTGCACTTTTCTAGGTTGCAGCACACAGACATGTTTCCTTTCAGGTCCTGTGCTTCCTCTTCTGTGGTAGAGTCTTAACCACAGTGGTGGGGGGTGGAGCTTGGTTGGTTGCAGCTTGTTGTTCATTATCAGAGCGGACGGCCACTGTTTTATCTGCCTTTGTCTGATGAAGGCCTCACAACTGTTATTTCCACTGAGCTCCACTATAACACCCCACTGTGGACACAGACAATGAAACTGGACGCTCTGGACCAGCTGCACAGCTTAAGGTCACCGTGCTCAATGTCAAGTGTGGGCTAGAGGGGTATAAAGACCCCCAACAATGGGCTGTGGAGCAGTGGGACTGTGTTTTCTGGAGTGATGCAGCTCCATCCAATCCCTTCAGCATGAGTTAGACTGGAACTAATCATCCACCATCAGCACCTGACCTCACTAATGCACTTGTAGCTTCCATCAAATCCTCACAGCAATGTTCAGAAGCCTCCCCAGAGTAGAGGGGGAACAGGATCATGATCAACACCCTTGAGTTGTTGGATGAGCAGGTGTCTGTAAACCTTTGGACACTCAGTGTATTTTAAAACACAAGCATTTGAATTGGTCAGAGAGTCACATGCAGAAGTTTGGGCACCTCCCCCTCCTCACTTCTGCATTGCTGGTCTCATTTCAGCATGGCTGGTCACTGAAACTGTGTGTGTGTTATTTCTGTCTGTCTGCTGACGGTCAGAGAGAGCTCTCTTCTCTTTCAGTGCTGACGTCTGCTTTTCACACTTCTTCTAAGGCTGAGACCACATGGGGATTATGGGTAATGTGGTCTTTTACTCAGTGTCTGTGCTCTATTTCTCTCTCACACACAGACTGTGGGGACTACAACCCATACGTATCTAATCTACAATGAAGTGACATTCCTGAGCCCGGTACATGCTCTGTCCAAGGTCCTGAAGCTCCATTCTCCAGCTCAGTTTCAGAACCATGGACAGTGGAAATCTGGTCTAAAGCTGAACAACACACAAGAACATTAGTGAGGTCAGGGACTGATGTTAAATCATTATTTCTGGATCACAAACACTTCTCTGTTATTCCTTTTACCCCCCATTAGTATTCCACTCAGATACTTAGATTGTGTTCATGTCATGTTCACACACACACACACACACACACACACACACACACACACACACACACACACAGAGATTCTAGTGTCTCTTCAGCAGAATCTGAAGCTCTAACTGGACTGTGGTGGACAGTGGACAGTAGGAGAAGAGATGAACTTACCTTCAGCCACATGGAGGACAAGCAGAAGATAAAAACACAGCTGCATTGTGTCTGAGATCTACAACACCGTCACTACACACAGCAACAACAACACTCCTGAAGATCCACCTCCTCACAAACTACACAACTGAACACCAACACACACCAGTGTCCTCAACTCCACAACATTCCCCACAATATCAGCACTAAACTAAAGCCTGAGCGCTTTACTGGACTCTTCCACAACGTCAGAGAGGAACTGTGTTCTCTCTCTCTCTCTCTCTCTCTGTCTCTCTCTCTCTCTCTCTCTCTCTCTCTCTCTCTCTCTCTCTCTCTCTCTCTCTCTCTCTCTCTCTCTCTCTCTAACACCATAAATGGGGCAGTGCACTGGGTGTTTTCAAGGATTCTCTAAGACATTACACCTCCAAAATCACTGTAGAAACATAACTAAAGCACTAAGAAGAACACAACACTAACAAAACAACAACAGGTCAGAGACAGACCCAAGAAAAGAGACGAGGAGACTTCCACAATCCCACTGTGAAACGGTAATTACAGAAATGTGAAATCTGGGCCTGGAATTAGCTTTTACCTTTTTGGGAGGAAACTGTGGAGGAAGGTTCAGCTGCAGATGTGGGAATGATTTGATCAAGTGTTGAACTCGGTGTTGGAGGTGGGATCCCTGCGAGGAGAGAAGAGTCCATGATGAATGTTGTAGAGATGAGCACTGTGCTGGAACTACACTGGAAACTTCCAGAATCCCAAACATTTTACACTACTACATTAATTCTACAACTGATCCACACTCAATAATTCATCACACACTGATGACCTCAGGACTGGTCACTGGTAAAGACCAGCACTACCTTATGAAGATGGTCCTCTACCTGCATCACAACACATTCACACTGTGTTTTACCTTCAACAGTGAGACTGATGTCTCTGTGTCCACTTCCTCCAGCATCACATCTGTACCTTCCTCTATCCTCTTCAGTCAGGTGTGATATGAGCAGAGAGAGATTTCCTGGAGAGTGAGAGTTAAACAGCTGGACTCTGTCTCTGTACTGACCACTCTCAGTGGATATCACTTCCCACACTTTTCTGTTGTCTTTCCTCCAGGTGATTCTCTCAGGTTTGGCTCGTAGTTCAGTGCAGTAACAGGGCAGCAGGACTGACTCTCCTTTATACGCTGTGATACGTGTTGTTTGACCTCTTTCCTCCAGAGAACAGCCTGAAGAGACACACGGACATAAACATTTCACTGTGAATCCAGTGTTGAGGAAGTGATTGGTGTTTGTTGTTGAACATGATTTCACAGACTGTGTTCTGAATGGACTGA
>NC_089806.1:41616381-41696381 GCF_029633855.1 Hoplias malabaricus | reverse complement strand
TGTCTCCGCCTTACTTCTGTCTTTGTTCCGATTCCTTGTCTGTGTCTCATTTGTTACCCTGCCCTTTCATTATCTGTCTCAGGTGCATCTTGTCTGTGTGTAGTATTTAAGACCCCTTTTGTCACTTCCTGTTATCGGTCATTTGTATTGTTTGCTATGTTCCTAGTCGTGTTGTTTTGTGTGGTTCCAATAGCAAGTCGTGTTGTTTTGTTTTGTGTTTTCGTTTTTGTACTCGTTTCATTCCACTTCCCTGTCTTCTTGTTGTTGTTGTTGATTTTGGTTTGTACTCTGTCTGTTTTCTTCCTTGTGTCTCTTATTGTCTGTCAGTACAGTTCAGTCTGTTTAGCTCTTTCTGTTTAGATTTCGTCTATTTAACTCTGTGTCCTAGTTTAGTTCGCTTAGCTCCTTTGTCCATGTCTCAGTTAGCCTTCTGTTTGTTGTCTTGTTATCGTAATCTCTCTGTTTTGTTATATTCTTTTGTAAATTAAAGTTCACTGTGTTTTAGCGTGTGCGTCTGCCTCCATCAGTCCGCCTCAGTCTGCGAACACTGACAGCAAGACCCACCTCCACTTGTTCATCCTGGTCCTAACTGTTTGTAAAAGACCCTCCCAATTCTTCTGTATCACAGAATGGTCACCTAAAAACACTCCCAAATATTTAAAACCACCCCTGGACCACCTTAAACCCCCTGGCAAAGCCGGCCCTCCTCCCCTCCAGTCTCCCACCAGCAGACCCAGGCTTTTTCCCCAGTTGATCTTTGCAGAGGAGACAGATTTAAAATCCTGAATAACGTCACTTTAAACGTTAACATCATGGTCTCCAGTGACTCCCACCATGACATCATCTGCATAAGCGGCCAGGTAAAACCGAGGGATGTCTGAAGCAACACACACTCCTCCTAGGCACTTTCTGAGCCTGTGGAGCAGTGGCTCAATAGCTATAGAATATAACATCCCTGACAATGCACATCCTTCCCTGATCCCCCTCTCAACTCTGAAGGGGCACACAGACCACCACTGAAACTAGAAAGAAAATGTGGAACAAAAAAAACGAAGAATAAACAACTCAAAAAAAGTTAACTAAGCCAGAAAACAAAGTTCAGCCGCTCTCACACCCATATTCACTTACTCCGCCCACACATGCACACACAGAGAGAGAGAGAGAGAGAGAGAGAGAGAGAGAGAGAGAGAGAGAGAGAGAGAGAGAGAGGTCACTAGACGTAACACCAGTTAGACCAGTCAACACACACACACACACACACACACACACACACACACTTCCTGTTGAGCCTCTGCAGCAGCGTGTTTCCTCATTGACTTCCTCTTATTGGACTCTCTTCAGCGCACTGGTGGGGGATGGGGGGTAAACACAGATCAGCCATAACATTAAAACCACCTCCTTGTTTCTACACTCACTGTCCACTTTATCAGCTCCACTGACCACACAGGAGCACTTTGTAGTTCTACAATCACAGACTGTAGTCCAGCTGTGGCTCTGCATACTTTGCCAGCCCCCTTTCCCCCTGTCACAGAGGTGGTGATGAGGTGATGACTCAGTGCTCTGTGGTGTGTTGTGGTCAGTTTGCCGTGAGAGAGGTCAGGTACCGACTCAGGCCCAAGGTATTAGATCTCCATCACTCCAGAGAACACGGGGGGGGGGGGGGGGGGCACCTTAACGTAGCTGGGGGTCTATGATTCAGATGGAGGCTGTGTTATGTTGTGCACACTGTTGCTAGGTTGCAGCACACAGAGGCGTTTCCTTTCAGGTCCTGTGCTTCCTCTTCTGTGGTAGAGTCTTAACCACAGTGGTGGGGGGTGGAGCTTGGTTGGTTGCAGCTTGTTGTTCATTATCAGAGCGGACGGCCACTGTTTTATCTGCCTTTGTCTGATGAAGGCCTCACAACTGTTATTTCCACTGAGCTCCACTATAACACCCCACTGTGGACACAGACAATGAAACTGGACGCTCTGGACCAGCTCTACAGTTGAAGGTCACTGTGCTCAAGGCCAAGTGTGGGCTAGAGGGGTATAAAGACCACCAACAATGGGCTGTGGAGCAGTGGGACTGTGTTTTCTGGAGTGATGCAGCTCCATCCAATCCCTTCAGCATGAGTTAGACTGGAACTAATCATCCACCATCAGCACCTGACCTCACTAATGCACTTGTAGCTTCCATCAAATCCTCACAGCAATGTTCTGAAGCCTCCCCAGAAGAGTAGAGGCTGTTACTGCAGCAGAGGGGGTACAGGATCATTATCAACACCCTTGAGTTGTTGGATGAGCAGGTGTCTGTAAACATTTGGACACTCAGTGTATTTTAAAACACAAGCATTTGAATTGGTCAGAGAGTCACATGCAGAAGTTTGGGCTCCTCCCCCTCCTCACTTCTGCATTGCTGGTCTCCTTTCAGCATGGCTGGTCACTGAAACTGTGTGTGTGTTATTTCTGTCTGTCTGCTGACGGTCAGAGAGAGCTCTCTTCTCTCTCAGTGCTGACGTCTGCTTTTCACACTTCTTCTAAGGCTGAGACCACATGGGGATTATGGGTAATGTGGTCTTTTACTCAGTGTCTGTGCTATATTTCTCTCTCACACACAGACTGTGGGGACTACAACCCATACGTATCTAATACACAATTAAGTGACATTCCTTAGCCCTGTACATGCTCTGTCCAAGGTCCTGAAGCTCCATTCTCCAGCTCAGTTTCAGAACCATGGACAGTGGAAAACTGGTCTAAAGCTGAACAACCCACAAGAACATTAGTGAGGTCAGGGACTGATGTTAAATGATTATTTCTGGATCACAAACACTTCTCTGTTATTCTATTTACCCCCCATTAATATTCCTCTCAGATACTTAGAGTGTGTTCATGTCATGTTCACACACACACACACACACACACACACACAAACACACACACACAGACAAACACACATCCTGTTGGTCCTTTGCAGCAGTGTGTACAGAGGTGATGATGACATGTCTGTGGTGTGTTGTGGTTAGTTTGCTGATGGTCAGAGAGAGCACTATCTTGGGCCTCTGCTTCCTCTCTGTTGTCACGGCGACAAGGCCACAGTTGTGGTTAAGAGAGATGGGGCCTGTTTCTCTCTGAGTCTGCGCAGTGGACACTACTCACAGACAGAGGGGCTTATGTAGCCAGGTCACTGCTATATACTACACTACAGAGACTAAAGTTTGGGGACACCTGCTCAGTCAACATGGGGAATGTCCCTCTTTGGTGCAGTATGAGCCTCTACTCTTCTGAGAAAGCTTTACACTAGACATTGCTGTGTGTAACTGCACAGTTAGGAGTGATGACACGTGACGTGACGTGGTGCAACATGGGCTATGAAGAGAAGAAAGAGGAAGTAACAAGTGAAAACACCCAGTGCACTGCCCCATTTATGGTGTTAGAGAGAGAGAGAGAGAGAGAGAGAGAGAGAGAGAGAGAGAGGGAGAGAGATATACAGAGAGAGAGAGAGAGAGAGAGAGAGAGAGAGAGAGAGAGAGAGAGAGAGAGAGAGAGAGAGAGAGAGAGAGAGAGAGAGAGAGAGAGAACACAGTTCCTCTCTGACGTTGTGGAAGAGTCCAGTAAAGCGCTCAGGCTTTAGTTTAGTGCTGATATTGTGGGGTATGTTGTGGAGTTGAGGACACTGGTGTGTGTTGGTGTTCAGTTGTGTAGTTTGTGAGGAGGTGGATCTTCAGGAGTGTTGTTGTTGCTGTGTGTAGTGACGGTGTTGTAGATCTCAGACACAATGCAGCTGTGTTTTTATCTTCTGCTTGTCCTCCATGTGGCTGAAGGTAAGTTCATCTCTTCTCCTACTGTCCACTGTCCACCACAGTCCAGTTAGAGCTTCAGATTCTGCTGAAGAGACACTAGAATCTGTGTGTGTGTGTGTGTGTGTGTGTGTGTGTGTGTCATGAGTCATGTTTGTCTTTTAAAATATAACTACTGCTGGTTTCCTGACTGTTGTAAGTTTGTTTAGATCTTTAATAAATGTTTTGTCTGGTTCAGGATTTGAACAATTTGTAGGATGTTTTCTTTTGTATTTGATGTTTAATAAAAGTGTGTGTGGGGAATTCTGGTCTCTTGTCTCTGTGACCTCAGGTCTGTAATAATTCTGAGTCAAACTCCCAGAGTGGCACTGTCTGTTAGATTGTAGTTTAAGCATTTTATATTTGTCACTTTAATATTCTTCCTTTTCTTTATGATCACAGTCTGTAGCTCATAACATACACTGCACCATGTTAATGGAAGAATGAAGTGTAACTTTGGTGGTTCTCTAGCCTTTTGAGTCACACAGTAACAGACAGAAAGGCATGTATTACCAGAACTGATGTGCAACACTAAACATTTCTCCATTCTGGCTAAAGTTAGCAGGTGCTAACACTGGGCCTCACTGATCAGTCACTTTCAAAAACCTGATTTTAACACCGTCATCATCACGGCTTATCACTAACACAGCAACACGTCAAGAAAGTGCAGCATGTTATTATTTATTAGTTCATAATTCATCTGTCTGGTGTCCTCATGTCTCTTTCATTTAATCTCTAGAACTAATTAAGTTTTATTTTACACAGATCTTTAATGAGATCTTACACATCTTCACATCTCCTCCTGGAGAATGTAATGTACCTTTAGGGAACGAAACTGAACTTAAACCCACTGTTGTATGTTTAAAAAGGTCTTTTTTAGAGTGTATTTTTAAAATAATCCATCATCATGGCCATTATGACATCAGAGGCAGTGATGTCATAGTGTGTTATTTTTATTATTAGGGTGTTTTTCTCCCTTTTACCGATCAGTGGAGCATTACAATTATTTTCAAGAGAAAATGTTTTAAGATTAAAATACTACAGTGTTTCTTTAAAGTGAGGAACAGTAGATTGGAGTCTGGACTGGTCAGTGATCTCTTTTTATAAAGACGTCTTTAAAGTAACGCTCTGTTTGTGATGAAGCGAGTGTTGTGCAGGTGATGACACATTGTTGTGAGAACGTCAAGCTTCATTTTGAAGAACTTCCACATGTTCAGAGGTGTTTAAAGATGAAGAACATTCACTGCTGTGTTTCTGCAGGATGCACACTGGAAAACCACGGGGAGATAAAAGAGATAACTTCATACACTGGAGAGTCAGTACTGCTGCCCTGTTACTGCACTGACACCAGCTCTACACCTGAGACATTCACCTGGAGGAAAGTAAATGGAAGCAGTTGGACTATCATAACCCTTTCTGCTCAGTACAGTGACAGAGTCCAGCTGTTTAACTCTCACTCTCCAGGAAATCTCTCTCTGCTCATATCACACCTGACTGAAGAAGATGGAGGAGTGTACAGATGTGATGCTGAAGGAAGTGGATTGACATTCATCAGTCTCACTGTTAAAGGTAACCCCTCTCTGATCAATATCCATAATGTAATGATGATGTCAGAACTACATTTATCTTCACTGGTGTCTACAGTTGTGTTGGGGACACTCTACACACACCTTTGGTCTTTGTCTGCGCTGCTTCAGAAATGAAGTCTTTGTGAAGTGTGTAAAGTGTGTGAAGTCATTGTGTGAAGTTGCTGATTGTTGTAGCAGTAGAACACACACACACACAGACACTGCTGGACACTGGAGATACTACATAGTACGCCTGTATCAAACGCAGTTAACACACACACACACACACATACACACACACACAATTATTTTATATTTTTATTTATTATGAAGTATTAATATTGTCTTTAGGGCAGCATGGTGGCGCAGCAGGGGCCTGGAGGTAGAATCCATATGTATTTTATTAGAAGAAAGTGAAGAATAAGAGGAAATATTCAAAAGGAGTAAAGTCTGTGGTGTGTGTTTTATGTGAAAAAAAGTGAGGAATGTTTTTCAAAAGCTAACTTCAGCCTCAGACACAGTCACCTCTTTCAGGAGAAATAGACAATTTAACTTAGAAACTGCAAATAACACCAACTTTACTGGCCACTTATTTAAGGTGGACATACATATTTAGATATGACGATTTAGAATAAGTAGCAAACTCCACCTATCCACACTGCCTCCATTTGTACAGAGCGGAGTGGGCTCTAACCTGCTTCAACAGTGAGTGAGTACCACAGCACCCTCAATCACCACACGCTATGGAAGTGTAGCTCAGGAAGCAGAACTAAGGAAACACCTTACCTTATAGGTTCCATTATAACTTTCAGTAAAATATTATATTTAGAACTATAAAGATGCTGGGGCAAAGTTTAGGGACAGTATTCTTCACAGTATTTAAACAAAGTCATGGAATGCATTCATTCATTTATTCATTCATTGTCTGTAAGCGCTTGTCCAGTTCAGGGTTGTGGTGGGTCCGGAGCCTACCTGGAATCACTAGCAGGAACACACCCTGGAGGGGGCACTAGTCCTTTGCAGGGTGACACCCACTCACACACATTCACTCACACTCAGGAGTGACTTCATATCAAATCAAATCAAATCAAATTTATTTATATAGCGCTTTTCACAACTGATGTTGTCACAAAGCAGCTTCACAGAATTCCAGTAAGACAAAGATTTGACATGAAATGTAAAAACAAATGTAAAACCCTCAAGTGAGCAAGCCAGGGGCGACAGTGGCAAGGAAAAACTCCCCCAGCTGAGGAAGAAACCTTGGGAGGAACCAAGGCTCACAAGGGGTGACCCATCCTCCTCTGGTCAATCTACTGGTGATGATAGTTAGTAGTCCATGAGAACTTCATATGGAGTGTCTTTCCATAGTGGAATAGCAGTGAATATGGTACGGCTCTGTGGGGCTAATTGGAGCTAGCGGGGTGTCGTTAGACTCAGTTTACTGGGGAATGTGCTGCAGAAAATGTTGCTGTGCCCCACAATAGTCACAAAAGTAAACAATCAATTTTATTCTGGATTGCTGAGCAGAACTAGGAGGGGCCACACACATTCACTATAGGTACTACATTTCCCATAATACCACAGACGAGGTAAATACAGCCCATATCTATATTGTCACTGTCCAGTTCAAATCATGTCTCTACATTCTTGATGATTTTTACTTTACTACATCATTTGAAGACAGCAGCTGTCCTTCACACTGTGTGGATATTTGATGAATGAACCAATAGAAACGCTCCAAAATCACATGGACTACAATAACTTTACATTCCCCTGCCCCAGAAAATAGTAGTAAGGACATGTAACACTCCCCAACATTTTTGCCTTTTACTTGTTTATTAATTGTTCAATTCTAGAAAATGTGATATTACATTAGGAACTGCAGGTGTCACAGTCTCCTCCTTCTGTGTTTTGTCTTCGTCCAAATCAAAGACAGTTCCACCTCCACCTGCAGCATTCTGTCTACATCGAGGGAACTGCTGCATCCCTGGAATAACTGGAATCACCAGTTTCAGAAGCTCACCCACCCCCTTCATAACCCATTCTTATCCCCAGCATCTACCTAATGTTTTGTCCATTTGGGATTGTGATAAATCCATGTTTTATCATCAGTCATGATTTTCCACAGGAAACATTTCACAACACAATCGTATTTTTCTCAATTCATGATGTACCCATTTTCCTTCCTTCTGAGTCTTTCCCATTGTCTGTAAATGATTGGATAAAAGATTGTTGAGTTACTACAAACTGTTCAGCCAGTCATTTTGTGTTTAACATGAAACTTCCTCAGGAACAGAAATGTACCTGTACAATCCTCTCTGTTTCTGACAGTGTGGTTAAAGTGAGGAACAGTAGATTGGAGTCTGGACTGGTCAGTGATCTCTTTTTATAAAGACGTCTTTAAAGTAACGCTCTGTTTGTGATGAAGCGAGTGTTGTGCAGGTGATGACACATTGTTGTGAGAATGTCAAGCTTCATTTTGAAGAACTTCCACATGTTCAGAGGTGTTTAAAGATGAAGAACATTCACTGCTGTGTTTCTGCAGGATGCACATTGGAGAGCCATGGTCAGAAGAAAAAGATTAATGCATACACTGGAGAGTCAGTACTGCTGTCCTGTTACTGCACTGACACCAACTCTACACCTGAGACATTCAAGTGGAAAAAAGAAAACAAAACAGGAACACAAAAGAGAGAGGTGTCTAATGAGAGTGCTCAGTTCAAAGGCAGAGTCCAGCTGTTTAAGTCTCACTCTCCAGGAAATCTCTCTCTGCTCATATCACACCTGACTAAAGACGATGGAGGAGAGTACAGATGTAGTGCTAGAGGACATGGATTTGGAAAGATCAGACTCAGTGTTGAAGGTAAACCCTCTCTGAACTATATCCATAATGTAATGATGATGTCAGAATATTCACTGGTGTCTACAGTTTTGTGGGGGACACTGAGTTAAGCTGAGTTTAGTTATTCGTTTCATGCAGAGTAACTAAAGTTTAATTTAAAAATGAAAACACATAGACATCCAGAGCAGCACTGGATTCACAGTGTAATCTGTAGCTGGTGTCTCTGGAGGTTGTTGTCTAAAGTGCAGAGAAACAGCTCGTATCTCAGCGTGTGGTGGAGGGTCAGCACTGCTCTCCTTCTGTTTCACTCAACTATGAGCTAAATTTCACCTGGAAGAAACACAAACCCAATTTCACAGTTGCCCAATAAAAATGAAGTGTGCAGGAGGTCAGCTGCTTAATACTCACTCTTCAGGGAATATCTCTGTTCATATCAAGTGTGAAAAAGATACAGATGAAATTTTATAAAGTTGTGCTGGTCTTTCCCAGTGACCAGAGATCATCAGTGCATGATGAATTGTTGAGTGTGTGTGTGTTACAGTGTATAAAGCTGTCTAACAGTTGCATTGTTACTCAATCTCAGAGTTATTGGATGGGTCATAACCCCAGAGTGTACAGTCCCATTGCTCCACAGCCCTGTGCTGAGGGTCTTCATTCTTCTCTAACTGATGTTTAGCAGTGGGTTTGTGGAACCTACGTTTTATGTTTGACTACAGAGCACCTTCAGTGTCACAGTGTATGTGTAACTCATTAAACTGTTCTCTTCTTGTAAACACCACACCACAACCTACATCTTCTGAATCCACCACTGGGGACCACAGCAGAGGAGGTTCAGTCCCATCATCATCAGTGTCTTAGAAACACAATTAGAATCCATTCATTTCATTAATTTACAATCACAGAGGTTTTTAACCAGAGACCCCCACCATCACACACTCTCTGTTCTTTCAGGTTCAGATTCATCAGTCAGCTACACTTACATCTGCGCTGCTGTGGGGGCTTCACTGCTGTTGATGGTCCTCGGAGGAATCTTCTACTGGAGATACAGAGGTACACACACACACACACAGTGTTGGGAGCTCAGTCCAGTTGCTGTGTGTGAGTCTCTGCTTTAATTCTACAGCTCAGAGACGAGGACGGACGGAGAGTCAGACAGGAAGTAGAGGAGGTCAGGAGACTCAGGTAAGACCTGCACTACGCCACTGCAGCACAGAGACTGACCTCACTGCTTTTTCCAAACTCCTGAATCCGGGAGCATTCCCTGTGTTTTCCTTTAGTTTTCCACCTCCGCTGTTTCTCTCTCGGCAGTTCTCAGGCTTTTGTTGAGACTCTGTGGTTTCCATCCAGGGTTTAAAGCTGCTTTTCAGATGTGGAGGGAAAAGCTCCATGTGAAGGTTTTATTGTGTTCAGAAAGTGTGTGATTGGCTGGATGCTCTTCTTCTGTTCGCTACAATAAATAAATGTTGTTTCTGCAGCTACGTGTATGAAGCCAGTTATTATTTAATAATTACAATCGATTTCATTACATTATTCTTTAATTACATTTTATTAAATAAATACCAAGTGACTGGCTGCTGATTACTAAAGTATTACACATTAAACACCAACTGTAGTCAACTGTGCTTTACCTAGTGTTTATTAATGTGTTCTTTCTGTAGGATGATGGCACCTACACCACTGTGATATACAGCTCGGCATAATCACCAGCACACACCCTGCTGTACTGCAGAATACGGCTGTGTCAAACACACACACACACACGCGCGCACACACACACACACACACACACAGACACAGACACAGACACATACACACACAGACACATACACACACACACTCTCACACACACACACACCTTTTATATTATAATGGATGTTGTGTTCAGTCTAAGGTTTGTAACCATTCTCTTAAGTTTCATCTTATTTCTCTACTGCAGTTACTTTATTAAAAATATAAAAACTGTATTATTTTAATATTCCTTTTAGATTTTTAGATTATGTTCATGTTCCTCTCTGGACTTTTACCCATTTATCTTCTTACTCAACACCACATTGTGCTCTTATTAAAATGACTGTTAGTTTTAGATGGACATTGATTCAGTGTGTTATAGACACTGCTGCTGTCATTGTGTATTCGTATTGTATCATCAATAAATGATTATCCACTGTGAGTCTGTGCTTCTGTTTATTGAGACACAGGGCATTTTCAGTCTAAAAAGATGCTGTAGCAAGAGCTGGGAGTAAAATATCGCCTATGGGTTTGAAACACTTCCTCAAACTGTGTGTAATATTTCAGTTTGAGACTCAGACACATGCTCATGTCACACATTATTGATATCTACTGCACTGTCTGTGTGTAAACACCAACATTTCTGCTCTGAAACAGTGCACTACGGAGGAAGCACAGAGTGAATTGGAACACACCCGCTGTCTGTCAGCCTTTAGGTAACGGCTAAAGCTTCGACAACATGCTCCAACAAAGTGCTTTAAACACATTAAACATACAAGACTTCACAGAGAAACAACGTCATATGTATTTTTAGCTCTATAAAATATTCTCTCTCACTAATTATTTCAGTTTAAACTTTGGTTTTGTTAGCGATGTAACATTTGCTAGCACTTAAACTATAATTTAGCTAATGGTTTGGCTACGTTACAGCGCCAAGACAAACCCAAAAGTAGTGTTTTTATTCAAACGTACCTCAATAAATGATAATTTATGAAAGTTAATTAGAAACGCTCATCTTAAATGTGTAACAGCTGCTCTGTCTGTTGTCCTCTGGTGCTCACAGTCAAACTGAGAAAAAGGGCAGGAACCACAGGGACCGGCCCAAAGCTGGATTGAACACACAGTGATCCCACATCTGGGTCTCTTTAACCCAAACACTGGATTATATAGAGTCAGAGAGAAATAAATAACTCAACAAAAGTAGCCAACTCACTCAACCCAGCAGTGGGGTAAAAACAACCCAGCATTTTTAGAGTGAACTAATACCTGGAGTGCACTATATTCCCAAGACTAAGGGCTCTTATGGGCAGCTTGTGGTCTCTCCATGAAGCCCCAAAGACAGCTACAAATGCTGTAGTAAATAAGCAGCAGAAACCAACAACACTCTCAGTAATGACATCACTCTCAAACAACAGAGAAATCAACATAGAGCAGGACGTTAGTGAACCACACCTTAATGTCAACACCACAAAAGAGAATGTGTTGAAGAGAACTGACAAAACCACAGACCCCTGCACCCAGAGGACCACACAGAGCCTTCTGCACTGTGACAACACTCACCACTTCCTCACTGGTGCTCCACTATTTCACAGCTCAGAGAAACACACACTGATGAAGCTGAGAAGGTCTTAAGGGTCTTCAGACCACAGTTGCTCCTGGTTTTTAATACAATATCAACAAATATAACATTCATAAGGGTTCTGTCCAGATGTTTTACAGATGATGTGGACGACTAGATGCTGAAATGACTATGAATGTCACGGCTGGTCTGTCATCTCAGAACTCCGCTTCCCAGAATTCACAGCTCTAAACTACAGTGATCATCATATAATTATTATAAAGAGTGGAGACCTACACACACCCAAATGTAATTGAATTTTCCTTCACTTTAACCATTAAAATGAGATACACACAGATGGAATATTCACAGTGAATAATGTTTATTTATTATATATCAGTGCAGTTGATAAAGCTAATACAGGGTAAATATAAAACAGAGCGTTAGAAAATATAAAAGCTATAGATATAGACTGAGATCAAACAGTGGCACTATTTAATTCCTCAAATGAAACCGAGAGCAGACGTCATCAACTCTGAATAAAAAGGAGCATATTCTAATAACTAATGCTGCTGGAGGAGGAGAGAGACCCCACAGCAGCTCAGGAGCCCCGAGAGTATGACCTTTCATTACAGAATACAGTCCAAATAACATCATCAAAGGAAAAGGACCAGTTCAAACACACAGCCATGTGACTCTTTAGAAGGGACGGGGTGTGATAGGGTCATTAGGGATTAGTTGAGTCTGATGGTGGCGTACTCGGACCTCTCTCCAGAGTCAGTCACTGCGGGTGTTGTTCTGTTGTTGCTGTGGACCACAGTGGAGTAGGCCACCTGATCCTGCAAAAGAAAACACTACTGTTTATTAACACACTGCACTCGGTCACTTCAGGTCACTGCAGCAGCCTCTTCTCCTGTAGAAAGAGGAGGGACGACCCGCACTGAACCCTGACACATCACACTGAAATAAGCAGCTCATAAACACGCCGTGTGACGTCATGAGTCTTGGGTAAAGGCCTGTGTCCAGTAATTAAAGTGTCCTGTTACTGCTGATTGTCCTGAGGAGGTTCCATCGCATGTTCATTAGACGTCATGACATCAGACACAGATCATCAGTCACGACCATTAAACACAACTCTGCAGTGTCTCTGTACACGGTCTGATTGGGTTTGATGGGGTGTGATTGGGTGTAGTGAGGTGTGCTGGATGATGATTGGATATCAGGAGATGTGATGTAATGGGGTGTGAAGGTATATAATGAGATGATGTGATGTTTAAACTCACCGCTGTGGCCTGCTCTCTCTTTCTCCCTCTCTGCTCTCCACTCTGACCTCCACACTGTCCTGCACAAATAAACCAGGGAGGCAGGTGTGTGTCAGAGTGTCAATCTCAGAGAGTGTGTGTGTGTGTGTGTGTGTGTACCTCTATATCTCCAGTAGACGGCTCCTCCAAGTCCCAACAGAAGAAGTAGAAAAGGAATAAAGATGAGGAAATGCACGATTTGAGGTTTACCACCTGTGTGTATGTGTGTGTGTGAGTGAGAGAGAGAGAGAGAGAGAGAGAGAGAGAGAGAATAACAATAACACAGTGTGATAAACTCTGTAAAGTACGGTATATTTACAGAAGGTTTTAAAGAATGTTTCAAAAGTGTTTTTTAAAAACTCCCAGTGGTTAATTCTTACGCTCAGCTGGAGTCACTGCTCCGTGTTCAGCAGGAGTTTGAGACGACGCTGTGGATTAAGTGCTCAGACTCAGTGGGACCTTCACCACTGCAGTAGATGAAGTAGTTGTAGTTGGGGCAGTTGTAGTTGTAGTTGGGACAGTTGTAGTTGTAGTTGGGGCAGTTGTAGTTGTAGGTGTGAGGCCTGTAGAGAGAGAAAGGTGTGATGGTGAGAGCAGGAACTGGACATTAAGCTCTTCATTAAGGACAGAGTTATAATAAATCACACTGTTCACTAACAACACCATGACCTTCTTTAACTCAGTGCAGTGTCTCAAATCCGCCCCGTGTTTTACCTCTTTCTCTGATCATTAACATCTGGCAAAGCATCGCTGAGTAAACCATCAACAACAGCTAAAGATCATTCAAAACTGAGGAAAGGGTTAAACTCCAAACACCATCCACATCAGAACAATCAGCAGGACCCCCCTCTAACAAACCAGTGAGAGAGCACCCAGCTCCAAACACACACACACACACACACACACATACACACAGACACACACACAGAATGGGTTACCTGGGGGAGTGTGAACACTGAGTCTGATGATGATGTGATCTTTTTTACTGTCACAGATGTACTCTCCTCCGTCCTCTTCAGTCAGGTGTGATATGAGCAGAGAGAGATTTCCTGGAGAGTGAGAGTTAAACAGCTGGACTCTGTCTCTGTACGGACCGCTCTCATTAGACACCTCCTCCCGTTTAAATGTTTTTGTGTGGACTATTGTCCAGGTGAGTTTCTCAGGTGTGGTGCTGAGGTCAGTGCAGTAACAGGGCAGCAGGACTGACCCTCCTAGATACGCTGAGATGGACAATAGGTCACTTTTCTTAGCCAGTCTACATTCTGTAGAAAGAGAAGACAGTAAAATAAACTGTAACACATTCTCTATCGTACACAGCAGCTCTGTTCTGTTGATGTAGATGAAGACAACTGTTTACAATTAATCCACATTATAATTATAAACATCTTCTGATTATAAACAAACACAAACATAAATAAATAACATGATCCCACACAAGTCTCTCTTTCCCCATCCCATTATAAAGGTGAGTGAATGACAGAAGATTAGAGTCAGAGACAGGGCTAGGGTTTACTTCTGGCTCAAACTCAGCAGTGGTCCAGTTATTGCTACTTTACCTTTGGAGGATTTGTTCTGGAAGTCCAACAAAGACCCATCAAACTCCTGAGGGGCTCTACATAGCTGAATCAGATCAGCACAACACACACACACACACACACACACACACACACACACAGAATAGGTTACCTGGAGGAGTCTGAACACTGAGTCTGATGTTGATGTGTTCTCCTTCAACAGCACATCTGTACACTCCTCCATCCTCTTCAGTCAGGTGTGATATGAGCAGAGAGAGATTTCCTGGAGAGTGAGAGTTAAACAGCTGGACTCTGTCTCTGTACGGACCGCTCTCATTAGACACCTCCTCCCGTTTAAATGTTTTTATGTGGTCTATTGTCCAGGTGAGTTTCTCAGGTGTGGTGCTGAGGTCAGTGCAGTAACAGGGCAGCAGGACTGACCCTCCTAGATACGCTGAGATGGACAATAGAGTCCCTGAGGTACTGCTACCTTCCAGTTTACAACCTGCAGAGACACAGAGCAGTGAAATAAGTTGAGCTTGTTGCTGATTTAGTGAAGAGACTTTGTTGAGGAACATGAACACAACAACAGTTCAGAATGAGCCCTTTCTGATTGAACTTCTGATTCTAAATAAATAAAGTAACGTATGATTTGTAGATGGAGCATGTGCTGAGTTCCGTTATTAGAGTTAACCTTCGAATCATAGTCAGGACCAGAAGGGGTCAGAACACGGTCAGTCAAACACACAGCAGGGAACCTGTCACTAAAGTGCTCTGAACTCAGGGAACACACAGAGGGGTTTAGACAGAGGGTGTGTCCAGAAAACAGAAAAGTGACTGCTTTTTTCTACTGATCCTCCTCCTCTTTAAAACAGCCACTGAAGCAGCCTCCAACAGAGAACACACAAGAGTGCACTCTCCAGGAAGTCTTTTAAACAGTGACACGACTGTGTGCTGATTGGCTCAGGAGTAATGGAGTGTACTGAAAGTAAGCGCTGTGATTGGTTCAGTTCATCAGTCAGCATCTGGTTTAAAAGGGTATCAGCTCTGTCCCCTTTCCCCAGTTACTGCTCGTACTCTCCATTCCTCCTGCTCCTGTCCTCTCCTAGATTACTCCACCTTCTTCTGGGGCAGGAGAGGAGCAGTAGGGAGGGAGGGGTGGGACAGGAGCAGTAGGAACACTTTCTGGACAGACCCAGAGACTACACAGAGTAGTGTTCACACAATAACCTTGATCCACAGTGTCCCCAGTTCAGACCAAAGTGTCTGAATAATGTTAAATAATGTGAACTCTGACTGTGGTAAAGATGAAGAAGCAGTTTTGATGAGGAACATTAATGTACACATTTACATTATAATAACTAAAGAACTGTCTCACTCACCTTCAGAGCCCTGAGGTCCAGTGAAGAGAAGATAAAACATCAGCAACATTGTCCCTAGTAAAACAGCACTGAGTTCCAGCACAGTGACCACTCCACACTCTCTCCACACACACACACACACACACACACACACACACACTCACTCTCTCTCTCACACACACACACACACACACACACACACACACACACACACACACACACACTCCCTCTCTCTCTCTCTCTCTCACACACACACACACACACACAAACAGACACACACACAGAGACAAACACACACACACACACACACACACAAACAGACACACACACAGAGACAAACACACACACAGACACACACACACAGAGACACACACACGCACACACAAACACACACACACACACACACACACACACACACACACAGAGACAACTCACACACACACACACACACACACACACACACAGACAACTCACACACACACACACACACACACACACACACAAACACACACACACACACATCCTGTTGGTCCTCTTCAGCATTGTGTGTACAGAGGTGACGATGACGTGTCTGTGGTGTGTTGTGGTCAGTTTGCTGATGGTCAGAGAGAGCATTATCTTGGGCCTCTGCTTCCTCTCTGTTGTCACGGTGACGAGGCCACAGTTGTGGTTAAGAGAGATGGGGCCTGTTTCTCTCTGAGTCTGCGCAGTGGACACTACTCACAGACAGAGGGGCTTATGTAGCCAGGTCACTGCTATATACTACACTACAGAGACTAAAGTTTGGGGACACCTGCTCAGTCAACATGGGGAATGTCCCTCTTTGGTGCAGTATGAGCCTCTACTCTTCTGAGAAAGCTTTACACTAGACATTGCTGTGGGTAACTGCACAGTTAGGAGTGATGACACGTGACGTGACGTGGTGCAACATGGGCTATGAAGAGAAGAAAGAGGAAGTAACAAGTGAAAACACCCAGTGCACTGCCCCATTTATGGTGTTAGAGAGAGAGAGAGAGAGAGAGAGAGAGAGAGAGAGAGATACAGAGAGAGAGAGAGAGAGAGAGAGAGAGAGAAAGAGAGAGAGAGAGAGAGAGAGAGAGAGAGAGAGAGAGAGAGTACTACACTAGTGCTCTCTCTGACCATCAGCAAACTGACCACAACACACCACAGAGCACTGAGTTATCATCTCATCACCCCTCTGTACACACACCTCCACTCTGCAGCACCGTTAGCAATGCTAATGCTAATCCTTTAGCCTGGGGGGCTGTGTCAGGAAGTGGACTGGGGGGCTGTGATGGTGCTGAAAAATTTTTGAAAGCAGCCATTCACACTGTTCAGTTTTAACCCTTAAACTCCCAAATATAGTGAGGTGGAGACCGAGACCGAGTTAATCTCTGTAACACAGACGCAGGAGAGGAGCCCGGACCCAAGAGCAAGGTGCCTTTATTAAAAACACTCTAAAAAAGACCTTTTTAAATAAACAACAGTGGGTTTAAGTTCAGTTTCGTTCCCTAAAGGTACATTACATTCTCCAGGAGGAGATGTGAAGATGTGTAAGATCTCATTAAAGATCTGTGTAAAATAAAACTTAATTAGTTCTAGAGATTAAATGAAAGAGACATGAGGACACCAGACAGATGAATTATGAACTAATAAATAATAACATGCTGCACTTTCTTGACGTGTTGCTGTGTTAGTGATAAGCCGTGATGATGACGGTGTTAAAATCAGGTTTTTGAAAGTGACTGATCAGTGAGGCCCAGTGTTAGCACCTGCTAACTTTAGCCAGAATGGAGAAATGTTTAGTGTTGCACATCAGTTCTGGTAATACATGCCTTTCTGTCTGTTACTGTGTGATTCAAAAGGCTAGAGAACCACCAAAGTTACACTTCATTCTTCCATTAACACGGTGCAGTGTATGTTATGAGCTACAGACTGTGATCATAAAGAAAAGGAAGAATATTAAAGTGACAAATATAAAATGCTTAAACTACAATCTAACAGACAGTGCCACTCTGGGAGTTTGACTCAGAATTATTACAGACCTGAGGTCACAGAGACAAGAGACCAGAATTCCCCACACACACTTTTATTAAACATCAAATACAAAAGAAAACATCCTACAAATTGTTAAAATCCTGAACCAGACAAAACATTTATTAAAGATCTACACAAACTTACAACAGTCAGGAAACCAGCAGTAGTTATATTTTAAAAGACAAACATGACTCAGGCCTGAAACTAAATAGAGCTGTGGTCAATAGGGTACAACACACACACACACACACAAACACACACACACACACACACACCCACACACACACACACACACACACACACACACACAGATTCTAGCGTCTCTTCAGCAGAATCTGAAGCTCTAACTGGACTGTGGTGGACAGTGGACAGTAGGAGAAGAGATGAACTTACCTTCAGCCACATGGAGGACAAGCAGAAGATAAAAACACAGCTGCATTGTGTCTGAGATCTACAACACCGTCACTACACACAGCAACAACAACACTCCTGAAGATCCACCTCCTCACAAACTACACAACTGAACACCAACACACACCAGTGTCCTCAACTCCACAACATTCCTCACAATATCAGCACTAAACTAAAGCCTGAGCGCTTTACTGGACTCTTCCACAACGTCAGAGAGGAACTGTGTTCTCTCTCTCTCTCTCTCTCTCTCTCTCTCTCTCTCTCTCTCTCTCTCTCTCTCTCTCTCTCTCTCTCTCTCTCTCTGCTATTCTCACACATTAAATATAGGTATGTGGTTGTGTCTTGTAGCACTCGCTCTCTTCTTTCCCATGACATCATCCACTACGTCACACACACAGAAGGACTGAAGTTCACAGGATCAGTCATGGGTCGGTTAAAGAAAATAAAAATGACCAAGTAAAAGGAGGCAGAACAATACAATAATAGTATGTATGTGTTTTATTATTGGAGACACTTTTAGAAACAGTTCTAATCAAGAGAAAGGAAAGCACTTAAAAGTCATGGTGATAAATGTGGCCCCCACACTACACCCGCCCTCTTCTGTGAGAAGGTTATTAGCCGTACAGACCAGTGTGAGGTGTGTTTCTCTCCACAGAGCTGATCACTGTCACCTCGCTCCACTCTGATGATGGTGTGCTGGTGTTAGACGTGAGAAAGGGAAGGAACAAGACAATTCTAAGCAGTCACACACTCCACACACAGCCTCAGGAGCGGAGAGCTTCCACACCTGCAGTGGACTGTACCAGAGTCCATCAGAACTGACCCCCAGAGCCCTGACTACAACAGAACCAGAGATCAGTGCTCGGGACCAAGTCCAGTCTCAAAAACAGCTTTTACACTTCACCAATAGAATCACATCCATGGAGCAACTGGGTCTGGGTCCGGAAAAGGCTCTAGTGTGAAAATGCTGAGAGAGAGACAAACAGGCCCCATCTCCATTAACCACAACTATGACCTCATCACCATGACAACAGAGAGGAAGCAGAGAGAAAAGTCACATCTCTGACCATCTACAAACTGACCTCAGCACACCACAGACACATCATCATCACCACTGTACACACACCCAA
This sequence comes from Hoplias malabaricus, assembly GCF_029633855.1. Taxonomy (NCBI): domain Eukaryota; kingdom Metazoa; phylum Chordata; class Actinopteri; order Characiformes; family Erythrinidae; genus Hoplias; species Hoplias malabaricus. The sequence goes on along the minus strand of NC_089806.1, from coordinate 41,677,117 downwards.
ACACACACACACACACACACACACACACACACACACTGCTGCAGAGGCCCAACAGGAAGTGTGTTTGTGTGTGTGTGTGTGTGTGTGTGTGTGTGACAGAGTGTTAAAGCAGGTCACATGACCACTGTGGGCTACTCAAGGCCTAGACTGAGACTCCCATCAGCCTCCATCAGTGCACAGCGTCTAAGAGAATGATTTAAATTGTAAATTATATAATTGTATCTTCCTCTCGTGTCATGGTCTTGACCTGTTTTTAGGTTTTAATGCTCCATAAATCTGTTTATTGTATCAATATTTTTGATTTTGTCAGGACCTTCTATTTAAGCAAAATACATTAAAAAAATAAAATTATGGCTTTTCTGTTGTTAGGGTCAGTGTTGACCCAGGTATCATTTTAAATCAGAAACAAAAACAAGTGCCAAATCTGGACTCATAAACACACTGTACACCAACAGCCTACAGCCAGCTCCTCCTACAACCACTCGAGCTTCAGTTAGGGGCTTCTATCTTTGTCTGTTTCACAAAACAAGGAAAGACAGACATGTCCAGACATGTAAGGCCCAGTCAGTGTAGAGTGTGTGTTTTGTAGAGTGTACATCTCCAGTTTACAGTCTGCAACAATGAACAATTAAAACCAACCCTTTCATGGATAAGGAAGAATAACAAGGTCAACAAGAGGGAAGAAACTAATGGGTTAATAATTAATAGTTTTTAGGGTGATCTTATGGCTGATTTAAGACACGGGTCAAAACCCACTCATTAACATAAGAGATGGTAACAGAAAGATAACACAGGAGGAAGGTTAAAACATGCTTAAGATTTTAGAACCTGTTTGAAATGTTATTATATCACCCCTTCTTCAACAAACACCAGGTTAATACACACTTACAGTGAATGTCCACAATTGCAGGGAACTGCAGTTCTCTCTGGTTTGTTTATGTTCAGAAGCTGTGCATATTTTAAGGTGGAACTGTGTGTTTAAAGAGAAAAATGACTGTTGTTGCATGTGGCTGAAGTGTAAACTGTGTAAGTTTTTATTCCAGGAAGTGGTAAATTTAGTCGATACACAATGAACTCTTCAAAAGTGAGAATATGAGAATTCTTTATTTGACATTTTTAGTAGGTATTTCCTCTATCTATGATCATGGTGGCTGTCAAACTCACTGCTTACACTTTAGACCACATCACAATTGAATAAAGAATCATGTGCTGAGTTTGTGTCCAGATCATTCACTCAGAGCTTCTTCAAACAGATAAACACAGCTACATTTATGAGATATTCCCCTCTGTATATTTTCAGCTTAAACTACAACCTGCTTCAAACTCTCAGTCTACGTCAGTGAGATTCATCTGGAGCCAACGTCACGTTCCACACAATAACCTTGATCCACAGTGTCCCCAGTTCAGACCAAAGTGTCTGAATAATGTTAAATAATGTGAACTCTGACTGTGGTAAAGATGAAGAAGCAGTTTTGATGAGGAACATTAATGTACACATTTACATTATAATAACTAAAGAACTGTGTCACTCACCTTCAGAGCCCTGAGGTCCAGTGAAGAGAAGATAAAACATCAGCAACATTGTCCCGCAGTGACCACTCCACGCACCGACACTCGCGCTCTCAGGAACTTTACCGGAACTCTTCAGAGGTTTTTAGTTGAAGAAGCTTCATGAGAAGTCAGCCCACCTTCAGTGATGCGGTGTGCTCAAAATAACACTCGTCATTTCCACTGTTGTGTTGCAGATGACACGCCCAAACTGATCATGACACTGCGTCTGTAGCGGACGATGTGGAGCAGGGTGTGCTTCAGAACAGAGAGGACGCAGGACAGATGGAAGACTAATGTAAGCAGGCTTTAACACCAGTGCGTTTCTATATACAGATGATATTCTGGGATGGATACTACACACACACACACACACACACACACACACACACACACACACTGTACCTGGTGGACTTTTAATTTAGATACAAATCATTGGATTTGTTAAGCTCTGAGACCTGAAACTGTGATGAGCTCAGACCACAGACCACAGCTATGTCTTAGTTGAAACTGACATAGTCTTCAGTATATAGACCCTACACCAAAGAGTGAAATGTCCCTAGTGAAGTTGAACACACACTGATACACACTCTCTCAGCAGCTCTTCACTGGATTTTAACACACACTGATACACACTCTCAGCAGCTCTACACTGGAGTTGAACACACACTGATACACACTCTCTCAGCAGCTCTACACTGGAGTTGAACACACACTGATACACACTCTCTCAGCAGCTCTACACTGGAGTTGAACACACACTGATACACACTCTCTCAGCAGCTCTTCACAAGAGTTGAACACACACTGATACACACTCTCTCAGCAGTGAGACACAATGGATGTAACTATAAGTCTCTGTTATTTGAAATATTTCATCATCAGTTTCTTGAGAATTACAAAACCACATGCAACGTCCTGTTAGACCTGACCACACTGCTGCTTCCTCTGTTGTGGTGTAGGTTTGAATAGCACACACACACACACACACACACACACAGGCATCCTCTTTAAATGGTGAAGCAATGTCATTAGCGACTACATTGGCTACTGCAACATTTAAGGTGGATATGTGTGTTTCATAATAATAATAATAATAATAATAATAATAATAATAATAATTATTATTATTATTATTATTATTATTATTATTATTATTATTATTACAGAGCACCACTGCTTCTTTTTGCTGAATGCTCTGGAAATATGTGTGAAGTTGTGTGGACAACAGAACATCTTTAAAACTGAAGAATCAGTGACTTTTATTAGTTTCGAGTACATTTCCACATCCCGGAGACTGAGGATTAAAGAATGACATTGAAAACGGGAGAGAGATTTACAGTCAGTGGGTGTTCAGGTGGTGGAAGGTGGAAGGAGGAAGTGGGGGGTGAGGGTCCTACTTCATTCTGATGCTGGTGTATTCAGTTCTGTCTCCAGAGCCAATCACGTCAGTTGTTGTTGTGTTACTGTGGACGACTGTGGTGTAGGTCACTGGATCCTGCCGAGAGAACGGGTGAAGACTATAACACAGTACACACCTATTCACACACACACACACACACACACACACACACACACACACACACACACACACACACACACAAACACACACACACACACACACACACACAGTTATTTGATATTTTTATTGATTATGAAGTATTAATATTGTCTACAGTTTGCGTTGTGTTCATTCTACAGTAAATTTGAAGTTTCCTCTCGACTCTCTGCTGCATTTACTTTATTATTTGTTTAAATTTCCTGTTGATCTTTTCCATTTGAACTTTTCTATAATATAATATATCTTTCTGATTCTGACGGACAGTGATTCAGTGTGTTATAGATTCTGTTTGTGTCATGATGGGTGTATAATGTGGTTTAATAAATAAATAAGACTCTCGAGTGAATACAGCGTCAAATATCATTAACACACAATGGTTAAATATAGAATTAATTTACAATTTAAATCATTCTCTTAGACGCTGTGCACTGATGGAGGCTGATGGGAGTCTCAGTCTAGGCCTTGAGTAGCCCACAGTGGTCATGTGACCTGCTTTAACACTCTGTCTCACACACACACACACACACACACACACACACACGCACACACACATACACATACACATACACACACACACACACACACACAAACACACACACACACACACCACTTCCTGTTGAGCCTCTGCAGCAGCGTGTTTCCTCATTGACTTCCTCTTATTGGACTCTCTTCAGCGCACTGGTGGGGGATGGGGGGTAAACACAGATCAGCCATAACATTAAAACCACCTCCTTGTTTCTACACTCACTGTCCACTTTATCAGCTCCACTGACCACACAGGAGCACTTTGTAGTTCTACAATCACAGACTGTAGTCCAGCTGTGGCTCTGCATACTTTGCCAGCCCCCTTTCCCCCTGTCACAGAGGTGGTGATGAGGTGATGACTCAGTGCTCTGTGGTGTGTTGTGGTCAGTTTGCCGTGAGAGAGGTCAGGTACCGACTCAGGCCCAAGGGATTAGATCTCCATCACTCCAGAGAACACGGTTCCACTGCTCCACAGCTCAGTGCTGGAGGGGGTTACACCCTTCTAGACAACACTTGGCATTGAGCATGGTGACTCTAGATTCATCTACGGCTGCTTTAAGGTCTCCCATTTAATCCCATGCTTTTCTATGGAGATCTGTGCACAAGTGAATGTCTGTGTCCACAGTGGGGGGGTGGGGGGACACCTTAACGTAGCTGGGGGTCTATGATTCAGATGGAGGCTGTGTTATGTTGTGCACACTGTTGCTAGGTTGCAGCACTCAGAGGCGTCTCCTTTCAGGTCCTGTGCTTCCTCTTCTGTGGTAGAGTCTTAACCACAGTGGTGGGGGTGGAGCTTGGTTGGTTGCAGCTTGTTGTTCATTATCAGAGCGGACGGCCACTGTTTTATCTGCCTTTGTCTGATGAAGGCCTCACAACTGTTATTTCCACTGAGCTCCACTATAACACCCCACTGTGGACACAGACAATGAAACTGGACGCTCTGGACCAGCTGCACAGCTTAAGGTCACCATGCTCAATGCCAAGTGTGGGCTAGAGGGGTTTAAAGACCCCCAACAATGGGCTGTGGAGCAGTGAGACTGTGTTTTCTGGAGTGATGCAGCTCCATCCAATCCCTTCAGCATGAGTTAGACTGGAACTAATCATCCACCATCAGCACCTGACCTCACTAATGCACTTGTAGCTTCCATCAAATCCTCACAACAATGTTCAGAAGCCTCCCCAGAAGAGTAGAGGCTGTTACTGCAGCAGAGGGGGAACAGGATCATTATCAACACCCTTGAGTTGTTGGATGAGCAGGTGTCTGTAAACCTTTGGACACTCAGTGTATTTTAAAACACAAGCATTTGAATTGGTCAGAGAGTCACATGCAGAAGTTTGGGCACCTCCCCCTCCTCACTTCTGCATTGCTGGTCTCATTTCAGCATGGCTGGTCACTGAAACTGTGTGTGTGTTATTTCTGTCTGTCTGCTGACGGTCAGATAGAGCTCTCTTCTCTCTCAGTGCTGACATCTGCTTTTCACACTTCTTCTAAGGCTGAGACCACATGGGGATTATGGGTAATGTAGTCTTTTACTCTGTGTCTGTGCTATATTTCTCTCTCTCACACAGACTGTGGGGACTGCAACCCATACGTATCTAATACTCAGTGAAGTGACATTCCTGAGCCCTGTCCATGCTCTGTCCAAGGTCCTGAAGCTCCATTCTTCAGCTAAGTTTCAGAACCATGGACATTGGAAAACACCACTCCAACTCCTCCCAAATAGACGGGAGCTCCATCAGTCTACAGTCCTCAGTTCCAGTTCTCAACAGCCCAGTGTTGAGGGTTTTATACTGCTCTAACTAATGCCTGGAGTGCTCTTAAGGGTCTTCAGACCACAGCTGCTCCTGGTTTTTAATACAATATCAACAAATATAACATTCACATGGGTTCTGTCCAGATGTTTTACAGATGATGAGAGTGATTTAATGCTGGAACGTCAGGAGAGACCTGTGGTCTGGGTATTATATTTCCCAGAGTGCACTGCACTAACATACTCTGATAATAATAGAACTAGTATAAGGACTGAAAACCTGTACACATTCAAAGTTAATGTGATAGTTCTTTCAGTTGGAAAATCAACAAAGCCTTCAGACCAGTTCCATTTCACAGAGATCAGTGCAATGTCAAACATTCAGAGCTATTACAAATGAAACCTAGTTTTCAGATTATCCAAATCCATCTCGTGTTTTACCTCCAACAGTGAGTATGACATCTCTGTCTTCACCACCTCCGACGTCACACCTGTAGACTCCTCCATCCTCTTCAGTCAGGTGTAAAATGTCTAGAGTAATATAACCTGGAGCATGACTCATTTGAAGCCTCACACATGTGCTGCTTCTCTGACTGTGACTCCGTATCACACTCCATGAGTCGTTGTCTGTATTGAGTTTCTGTCCCAGGTGAATGTCCCAGGTTCAGACTGTGTGTAATTGCAGTGACAGGGCAGCGTTATTCTCTGTCCTGGACGTGCTGTGACATAGTGTGTTGTTTCTTTGTTCTCCAGACAGCAGTCTGCAGAACACATCAGAACAGGTTATAGCCACCTCTTTGGTTCTACACTAACTCTGCAGTTTCTCAGTTCCACTGACTACACAGGAGTGCATTGTAGTTCTACAGCTAGATTTACACTCCTGAAGGAAATACAGAGTGCTTGAAAAGATCTGGAAGTGTGTGTGTGTGAGATACAGAGCAGATATGACCTGAGACACTCCTCCCTCATTGGTCCATCTTGTAGATGTAAAGTCAGAGACAGTAGTTCATCTGTCGCTGCACAGTGTGTGTCGCTCGTCCTCTAGTCCTGCATCAGTGTCAACGGACGCTGTCGGCTGGATGTTGTGGGTTGGTGGACTATTGTGTGTCCAGCAGTGAGACTGAGGGGTTTAAAAACTCCAGCAGCACTGCTGTGTCTGATCCACTTACACCAGCACCACACACACTAACACACCACCACCATCATGTCAGTGTCACTGCAGCACTGAGAATGATCCACCACCACATCACACCTGCTCTGTGAAGGAAGGGTCCTGACCATTGAAGAGAACAGGGTGAGACGGGGAAAAGAAAGTTTGCTGAGGAAAAAATGAACTACAGTCTGTAATTGTACAACTACGCAGTGCTCATGTGTGGTCAGTGGAGCTAAATCCATTACATCTCCAATTAAGAACACAGTCAGAGTGGTTTACCCCCCACAAATACACACACACACACACTCTCCCTGTTGGGTCTCTGCAGCAGTGTGTGTACAGAGGTGATGATGACGTGGTCTGTGGTGTGTTGTAGTCAGTTTGTAGATGGTTAGAGATCTTGGTCCCTCTGCTTCCTCTCTGTTGTCATAGTGACAAGGCCACATTGTGGTTAGAGATGGGGCCTGATTCTCTCTGAGGGTGTTTTCACACTGGAGCTTTGTTCCAGACCAGGGTCTACTTGCTCTGTGAGTGTGGTGTGTGTGGTGAAGTTGGAAACAAAGAGCGGTACAGATCACAGTCTCTGGTCCTTTAGAAATCAGGGATCTGGAGTTGACTCTTAGCGGACTAGTTCTTCTGAAAAGTTCTTTTCCAGAAAAGTTCTTCTGAGAGAGTTACAGATTTTAGTGTAGTGTAGTGTAGTGTAGTATAGAGTAGTGCAGTGTATTGTAGTGCAGTGTAGTGTAGTTTAGTGTAGTACACTGTAGTGTAGTGTAGTGTAGTGTAGTTTGTTGTAATTTTGTGTAGTTTAGTACAGTGTAGTGTTAGTGTAGTGTAGCGTAGTTTAGTGTAATGTTGTGTAGTGTAGTGATAGTGTAGTGTAGTGTAGTGTACCATAGTGTAGTGTAGTGTAGTGTTAGTGTAGTGTAGTTTAGTGTAGCATATTGTAGTGTAGTGTAGTGTAGTGTAGTGTAGCGTATTGTAGTGTAATGTAGTGTAGTTTAGTGTTAGTGTAGTGTAGTTTGGTGTAATGTTGTGTAGTTTAGTACAGTGAAGTGTAGTGTACTGTTATTGTAGTGTAGTTTAGTGTAATGACGTGCAGTGTAGTTTACTTTAGTGTAGTGTAGTTTAGAGCAATGTTGTGTAGTTTAGTGTAGTGTAGTGCTAGTTTAGTGTAGTGTACCATAGTGTAGTGTGGCATAGCATATTGTAGTGTAGTGTAGTTTAGTGTTAGTGTAGTGTAGTTTGGTGTAATGTTGTTTAGTTTACTACAGTGTAGTGTAGTGTAGTGTAATGTTGTGTAGTTTAGTGTAGTGTAGTGTAGTGTAATGTTGTGTAGTTTAGTGTAGTGTAGTGTGGTGTAGCGTAGCGTATTGTAGTGTAGTGTAGTTTACTGTTAGTGCAGTGTAGTTTGGTGTAATGTTGTGTGGTTTAGTACAGTGTAGTGTTAGTGTAGTGCAGTTTAGTGTAATGTTGTGTAGTGTAGTTTATTTTAGTGTAGTTCAGAGTAATGTTGTGTAGTTTAGTGTATTGTAGTGCTAGTTTAGTGTAGTGTAGTGTAGTGTAGTTTACCGTAGTGTAGCGCAGTTTAGTGTAGTTTAGTGTAATGTTGTTTAGTTTAGTGTAGTGTAGTGCTAGTTTAATGTAGTGTAGTACATTGTAGTGAAGTGTAGCGTAGTGTTAGTGTAGTGTAGTTTAGTTTAGTGTAGCTGTCTCTCTCTCTCTCTCTCTCTCTCTCTCTCTCTCTCTCTCTCTCTCTCTCTCTCTCTCTCTGTAAATATCCCATTTACATACATGTTCATTTACAGATCAACATCAAATAACATAAACAAACAGTATTTCATATAATTTAGAATCATTCTCTTAGACGCTGTGCACTGATGGAGGCTGATGGGAGTCTCAGTCTAGGCCTTGAGTAGCCCACAGTGGTCATGTGACCTGCTTTAACACTCTGTCACACACACACACACACACACACACACACACACACACTCACACACACTCACACAGAAACACACACACACACACACACACACACACACACACAGAGACGAGTCAAGTGGCCACTCTGGGCTACTCAATGCCTTGCCTGAGACCTCCCGTGTGTGTGTGTGTGTGTGTGTGTGTGTGTGTCTGCGTGTGTGTACAGAGGTGATGATGACGTGTCTGTGCTGTGGTCAGTTTTTAGGTGGTCAGAGATGTGATTTTTCTCTCCTTCCTCTCTGTTGTCACGGCGACGAGGCCACAGTTGTGGTTAAGAGAGATGGGGCCTGTTCCTCTCTGAGTCTGCGCAGTGGACACTACTCACAGACAGAGGGGCTTATGTAGCCAGGTCACTGCTATATACTACACTACAGAGACTAAAGTTTGGGGACACCTGCTCAGTCAACATGGGGAATGTCCCTCTTTGGTGCAGTATGAGCCTCTACTCTTCTGAGAAAGCTTTACACTAGACATTGCTGTGAGGATCTGATGGCATTTAGCCATGACAGAGGTCAGGTAGAGACTCATCCTTAAGTGGTTGACATAGGTCTAATTTATAATTGTGACACTGGGGAGGGACATGTCCACACCATTTTTTTTTTAAATGTGTCATTTTGCCTCGGCCACTCACTGATGTTTGTGTTGTCATAGAAACTGAGTAAACAATCTGCAACCAGAACTAGATGAGCTGTGGTTTCCTCACACCTGATTGGTTAAATTAACTGTGGTGGTTTTGTGGTTACGTTTAACTTCTCTGCTGCCAGTTAATGAATTTAACAAACTATTTGCAGCACCACACACATGAATTTATAACTCTGCGAGATTTTATCCTAAAAAAAAAATACAACATACCTCGGAAACCTTGAAGGGTCTACTTTCCAACTATATACAGGATGAAACGATATATATATTTATATTCTTGTGAGAGAAGCGTAAACAACAACCGGCACATTTTTGAGGCACAAGCTTTTTTGTTCCGCCCATAGACGCGTTCTGCCATTCATATGTTGACACTATGGTAATTCGGCAGCTGCTAGTGGAGGATCATTGGCTGATAATTTGCTTGAAAATGCCCATGCGCTTGTTACAAACACAGAGCACATGTCGCGGAATTATTTTCGTGGAGCTTCGTCATGTCGCACTCACGGAAGCTGCGGAGGAGAGCTTTGTTCTGGAAAATGAAGAGGATTTCAGCTAATCTGACGAAAGCGGGGAGGATAGTGACGAAGAAAGATTTATTTTGAGATGCGGATTGATCCGAAGGAGGGTTTTTGTGAAGGGTAAGTGAAATATTTCCTTTCAAATGAAACAAACCCACGCTTCGCGCTTACTGTGTACACTTCGCGAATTCTGGATAAATTAAAACAAAGAATAAATTAAATAAGTATTACTTTGTATATGAAAGCATAAATTAATGTAAAAAAAAAAAAAAAAAAACTGCTGTTATGTAAACGGGACATTCAAGTGTAGCCTGTTGCTAATCTGAGTGTGCATGCTGAGAGTGCTAAATGGCTGTATATGTTTAGCCTAGTGTGGTAATGTCATGTGTAAATGGCCTGTGTGAATGTAATAGTGTCATCCTATGTAGCTTGTTATGCTATGTACTGCTATACATCATCTAGGTCATATGTAAGTACTGTATTTGAAATACAAGTAATTATTAGTTGTAGTGACTGTTGGCATGTATAGATCATCTTTGTAACTGCTCAGAAGCTCACATTTCTTATTATTTTTCTTTCAGAAATGTGGAAAATACTCCACCTCCAAGCAAAGACGACGACGTCAACCAAGTCTGCAACCACCAACGTGTAAACACATGGTCCTTCCACATCTGCTCTGTAAGTTTAGCATTTTGCATTACACAACTCAGCACAAAACTTTGAAGTGGTACAGAAAACTGTTTCTTCACTTCTTGGACATTGCTGCTACCAATGCCTACATTCTCCACAACAACTTATGCAACAGGACAGCCTGACCCACAAGGCATTCATGGAAGAGCTTGTTGAACAGCTGTGTGGTATGCAAAAACCCCATGGAAGTGTGAACAGTGTGATGTCTACCTTTGCATGCAGCCAGACAGAAACTGTTTTAGAGACTGGCATCTTTTGTTGAACTGACTCATACATATATACACACACAAGGATATACAGTATGACTATCTTTAGTATGTTATCACTATCTTTACATGTGAACACAGATTCCATTTATTTTAATTCATGCCAGTTATTTATTTTTTTGTTTTTATTGCTTGTTTAGTTCTCTTTTTTGCAATAAACTGTGATAAACTCTGCCTCTGGTCTCTTCTCTTTTGACAGCTGTGGCAGTGACAGCTAATGGGCCATTCATTAGGCAGTGGGGTGGGGACCTCGCACCTCGGTTTTCGCACCTATCTTCATACATATGCAATGTAGGAGTCAGTGACTGAGAAAAACAGAGTGTCACCTCACATTTGTTATGTCCTAAGTATAAAATTACATACAATTTATGAAAAGTAGAATCAGCAGTGTGTTGCCAAGACCCGTGTTCACAAAGTTTTGACCTCAAAGGTCCTGGTGAGAAATGTTTAGAATGTGTTTTTTCACAGTATATCAGCACTTCTGTTTTTGGAAAGTCTAAGTTTAGAGTGAATTTAATCAAAATATAGATGTATGACACTCTTACTGATTCAACATTGTTGTTGCAGAGATAGTTCTGAAAAATGCATGTGTAACACTTTGAGAAAAAATAATTTCAGATGCGTACAATTTGTAAAACAATCAAGGCATGTCAGACTACACCAGAGTGTCAGAAAACCCCTCAGACTCCAGGGGGTTATAACCACTGGAGAACATCTGGACCAAACCTAATAATCAGAGAACTGTATTATTTCTCAGTTTATTATTTCTCAGTACAGGTGATACTTCAGTAATGAGAAATATAGAAAGTGATTTTTATTCTGTGTTTATTCATTTGTTTCTTTTTTTTTTTTCAATGCATTAGTTGCTCTACACATTGGTGTCACATTTTCAGAGGAAGAGTGGTGCTTAAGTTTAAGTAGAAAGCTGATTGTTCTGTATATCCATCTGACGACTACATGTTGAAGTGTATCAACCAATAAATAAAACAAATCACTAAAAAGATAAACTATTCATTGCTTCATTCATTGTCTGTAACCCTTATCCAGTTCAGGGGTCCGGAGCCTACCCAGAATCACTGGGCACAAGGCGGGAACACACCCTAGAGGGGGCACCAGTTCTTCACAGGGTGACACAAGTCACACATTCAATCACACACAGGGAGAACACACCACACTCTTCACATACAGTCACCCGGAGGAAACCCACACAGACACAGGGAGAACACACCACACTCTTCACATACAGTCACCCGGAGGAAACCCACGCAGACACAGGGAGAACACACCACACTCTTCACATACAGTCACCCAGAGGAAACCCACACAGACACAGGGAGAACACACCACACTCTTCACATACAGTCACCCGGAGGAAACCCACGCAGACACAGGGAGAACACACCACACTCTTCACATACAGTCACCCGGAGGAAACCCACACAGACACAGGGAGAACACACCACACTCTTCACATACAGTCACCCGGAGGAAACCCACGCAGACACAGGGAGAACACACCACACTCTTCACATACAGTCACCCGGAGGAAACCCACGCAGACACAGGGAGAACACACCACACTCTTCACATACAGTCACCCAGAGGAAACCCACACAGACACAGGGAGAACACACCACACTCTTCACATACAGTCACCCGGAGGAAACCCACGCAGACACAGGGAGAACACACCACACTCTTCACATACAGTCACCCGGAGGAAACCCACACAGACACAGGGAGAACACACCACACTCCTCACAGACAGTCACCCGGAGGAAACCCACGCAGACACAGGGAGAACACACCACACTCCTCACAGACAGTCACCCGGAGGAAACCCATGCAGGAGCTGTGTGATTGTGACTCCAAAATATAAATTAATATATTAATAAATAAACAAACAATGAATTCTGAAACACAAGAAGAGGAACTTTTTGGATCTAAAGTGTATCATTTATAAACACAAACCCTCAGTACTTCCTGTCTCTGTTCTACTTTCAGTCTATGAAGAGAACAATGAGGAACCACACACTGAAAATACACAGTGTGCTACCACAATTTTGATATGTGCTAGAAACAAGAGAGAGAGAGAGAGAGATACAGAGAGAGAGAGAGAGAGAGAGATACAGAGAGAGAGAGAGAGAGATACAGAGAGAGAGAGAGAGAGAACACAGTTCCTCTCTGACGTTGTGGAAGAGTCCAGTAAGGCGCTCAGGCTTCAGTTTAGTGCTGATATTGTGGGGAATGTTGTGGAGTTGAGGACACTGGTGTGTGTTGGTGTTCAGTTGTGTAGTTTGTGAGGAGGTGGATCTTCAGGAGTGTTGTTGTTGCTGTGTGTAGTGACGGTGTTGTAGATCTCAGACACAATGCAGCTGTGTTTTTATCTTCTGCTTGTCCTCCATGTGGCTGAAGGTAAGTTCATCTCTTCTCCTACTGTCCACTGTCCACCACAGTCCAGTTAGAGCTTCAGATTCTGCTCAAATCTACTTTTAAGGACCAGCTCTGGATTTAATGTTGTGGTCCAACTATGTGGTTGACTTAAGAGGGCCACAGCTCAATAATGTTCCTGGAGAGCTGTGCTGAGTTAATGTACACCACAGTGTTTTTAGCCCAAATCGGTTTCAAAAGGGGCCCCTCAGATATTAGATGTTTTTTGGCTGATTCTGACTGACTTCTGTGAGTGTTGGTTGAGTACTGCACAGATGTGAGGAATGCAGGACAGAACAGGACCCAGAAATAAAGACCTGGAAATGAGCCAATGCTCACTGTTTCAGTGGTCTGTCAGTTAAATTTCTCACTCAAATTCATCATCATTATATTTTCTTTAGTAAATATACACAAGAGAGCATTAATAACCTGTATAAAATAATTAAAGTACATAATGATGATGTATATTTTTATATTTAAATATGAAGAACTTTCACTACTCTTTTACTGCAGGATGCAAACTGAATAACAATCAGATAAAATACTTTACTTCATAAACTGGAGAGTCAGTACTGCTTCCCTGTTACTGCACTGACCACAACACACCCTCACAGTTCACCTGTACGCAATAGAATCTCCACTGAGTCCAGCTGTTTATCTCTCACTCTCCAGGAAATGTCTCTCTACTCGATTATACCTTCTCATGTAGATCCTCCAGTACACAACACCACCGTGTAAAGACTATGTGATAATGATGTTGCAGGGTTGGTTTTCTGATTGCGGGTGATGTTCTAATTGTGCAGTGGACAGTTAAAGTACATACACAAACAAGCCAATCTGTAAGATGTTTAAGCAGCCACAGTTATTTTACAGTGTGATGATAATATAATGATTAAATGCATGTTTGTGAATAGTTTTTGGGTATTTGAGTATATTGGTCAGGGCCATCTTCAAAAGTTAGTACATAAATATGAACAGAAATAACCCAGATATTCATAACATATCTACATTCTGATTATTTATTTCATTGCAAGTTGTCTGTTGTTTTACCAAAGGACACTTACAAAATATCACTGTAAACTGTTTTGGGAGAACTAAGGACTGTGTTTAATTTTGAACCTTAGAGCATTTCCACACACACACAGTGTGTTGACAGCTCACAGGACTGGGTCTAAACAGTTGTGTGACAATTAGAAAACAACTGATTAGTGTTAGATTCTGATCAGAAACAAGGCTTCAGTTTTCTGTAGGGATCATAAACACTGGACTCTGGAGCAGTGAAGAAATGTCATGTGATCAAAGTCCAGATTCTGCTTTTGTGAGATAGGTCCATCAGGGTAAAGAAGGAACCAATGAAGTAACACACACATCCTAGTGTCTATTCTACATGCCTCTGGAGGCTCAGAAATGTTATGAGGCAATACAATAAAGTCAGCTTAAGTAATGTACTAAATGACCAGGTTATTATTAAACCAGTGGAGTGTCCCTCATGCCATCAACCTATTCAAGGACCTACACTGTCTGCACGGAAGTTTTAAATGGTAATAGCTGAGAAAGGATTTTGCTACTTTAAAAGTATATGCTCTATCCAAAAACAGAGACTGAGAAATTAAGTATTAATCAATAGCTTTGTGGAAGTTTCATTCTGTGTGGCATCTCCACTCTTTTCATTAAGACGTCTTTAAAAGTATGTGCAAATCTCTTTTTAATTATGATCTTAAATATCAGCATTTGCTGCTGTTTTCCTGCAGGATGCAGACTGGAAAACCACGGGCAGATAAAAGAAATTACATCATTTATTGGAGAGTCAGTGCTGCTGCCCTGTTACTGCACTGACACCAACTCTAAACCTGAGACATTCACCTGGAGGAAATACACTTATGATTATGAAGAGGGGTCAATCAATGGTGGTCAGAATGGAAACAGAGTCCAGCTGTTTAACTTTCACTCTCCAGGAAATCTATCTCTGCTCATATCACACCTGACTGAAGAGGATAGAGGAGTGTACATATGTTTCCCTAAAGACAGTGGATCCACAGAAGTTAGACTCACTGTTAAAGGTAACCCCTCTCTGATCAATATCCATAATGTAATGATGATGTCAGAACTACATTTATCTTCACTGGTGTCTACAGTTGTGTTGGGGACACTCTACACACACCTTTGGTCTTTGTCTGCGCTGCTTCAGAAATGAAGTCTTTGTGAAGTGTGTAAAGTGTGTGAAGTCATTGTGTGAAGTTGCTGATTGTTGTAGCAGTAGAACAACATCAGTGCAATGAAAGTGTTGTGAAATGCTTCTGTTTGCAGTGGTCAGGTGTGTGGTCAGTCTTCTTTATCATTAAGCTGCTCATTGGTCAGGAAATGCAGCAAATCTACAGCCTCCACTGTAACACACAGTTCATCAGCTCACCCTCCAAACACTTCATGTGGGAACAAGAAGATTACATAGTTTTATTAAAGTCCAATAAACACTGATCATCCACAGTTTGACTTCAATAAACCACTTCAGTCACTCGCTGTAGGTTCCCATTGTTTACAGTGTATTTACAGTGTTTATATAAATCTGATTGGCTGATGACACAGAGACATCAGTCTCACTGTTGAAGGTAAAACACAGTGTGAATCTGGTGTGGAGCAGGTAGAGAATCAGCTTCAGGAGGATGTTCCAGTGTCTTCTCTCCTCACAGGGATCCATCTCCAAAACCATGTTCAACACTTCATTACAAAACGCCTCCAGAACTTCAGCATTAATGTTACACTGAAAGTCTTTTAGATTAAAAACCTCTCTGTGCTGCAACATTGAATAAAGTAACAGTGGTGTTTGATGTTGTTTCAGTCTCTACACAACCTCTGCCCTTCGTCCCCTTTGCCCTGGTCACGGTGGTCTTTCTCCACATTGTTGTAGCGGTGGTCTACTGCACCAAGAGAAGCAAAGGTATGTCCTACTCATTAAACCACCACCATCTTGTTTATGTGTGTGTGTCTGTGTGTGTGTGTGTGTGTGTGTGTGTGTGTGTGTGTGTGTGTGTGTGTGTGTTTGTATATCTACTCTATGCTTTTGTTCATCTCCAACTCAGCACCAGATTCCTCCCCTGTTTACTACAACACTGTGGATGGAGAAGGAGCAGTGAATCTGCAGCAGAGAAGAACAGAGAGTCAGAATTCAACATTATAATCCATTTATGTGATAAACAGACCACCTTCTGACACACACACACACACACACACCTTATCTTCCACTGTGTGTAGTGTCAGTTGTGGTCAGTCTACAGTAACTTTTCTAATCATTGTTTTATGTTTCCTCTCGTCTCTCTGCTGCAGTTACTTTTTCAAAGTTTAAAAATGTTGATGTATTTTAATGTTCCTCTCAGTTTTAGACTGTGTTTATATTTCCTTCTGGTCTTTTACATATTTAGTGTTCTTGTTTCTTTAAAAGGGGTCAATAGTTCAGAACGGACAGTGATTCAGTGTGTTATTGATGCTGTTGTGTAATGATGGGTGTATATTGTGGTGTCATTAATAAATAAATAATAAGAGTTATGAAGTGTCCTGTGGTGTTTGTTTAAAGTGACTCTCAGTAAAGCTCCAGTGAAGCTGTGGAAAGTGCTGCTGCTGCTCAGTGAATGAATAAATATCATGAAGCTGTGCATTAAACACGTTTTAGAGCCGTATGTTTATGCAGTAAAGGTAGAGGACATGAGTTACTGAGTAACACTGGGACTGTGTCACAGGGGAGGGGTCTTATACACAGCAGGAAGTATCCCCTCCTCCACACACTCCTGGTAAAATCATTGTGGTACAGGTTCTAAAGCAACTTACAGCTTTTCTGAAAAAACAGGTCAACATTAAACAACATAAACACAATATTTCATTATAAAATTCATAATTCTTTTAGACGCTGTGCACTGATGGAGGCTGTTGGAGAGACACAGTCAAGACAAGTGGTCATGTGACCTGCTATAGTCTGCACATATACATGCGCGCACACACACACACACACACACACACACACACATCCTGCTGGTCCTCTGCAGCAGTGTGTACAGAGGTGATGATGATGTGCTCTGTGGTGTGTTGTAGTCAGTTTGCTGATGGTCAGAGAGAGCACTATCTTGGGCCTCTGTGTTCCTCTGGAGATAAGCCCTGACCCTTGAACTAGAAGCAGAGAGAAGTCCCTTTGGTGCTGTTTAAGGCCATGACACAAGATCAGAGACAGAGAACAAGACTCTCTTTATGGGGTCAGTTTTAATGTCTTCTACTGAAACATGGCTGCTCCGGTTTTCTCCCACACTCCATAAACACACACTGGGAGTTGGATTAGTGTTCATAGGTGTGAGTGTGTGAGTGAATGTGTGAGTGTGTGTCACCCTGTGAGGGACTGGCGCCCCCTCCAGGGTGTGTTTCTGCCTTGTGTCCAGTGACTCTGGGTAGGCTCCGCACCCACCGCGGCCCTGAAGTGGATAAGGACTTACAGACAATGAATGAATGAATGAAACACGGCTGATTCTGTGAACATCAGTGTCCACTGTGGGGTCGCCTTAAAGCAGCTGAATGCTCTGAGGACTGTTTCTGAACATTTCTACAGTGTTTTTATTTATTTATTTATTTTCTTTGGATCCAAATTTTCAAAAGTAGTCATCATTTTATCAAGTAGCTGTGCTTTTACTGAAGGATGAACTTAGACCAATCTCCACCTTCTGCCTGTGTGACGTAGTGGATGATGTGATGGAAAAGGAAGTGAGGATGCATCCACATACATATATTTAAATATTTAACAACCACATACATATATTTAATGTGTGAGAACAGCAGAGTGAGGGAGTTAAAGCGAGAGCCTGAGAGACACTTTATCGTCTTCACTGTTCTCATTAGAGATCAGCGAAGAGACCGGTGAAGTTCTGCTGAGAGAGTTACAGACTGTAGTGTAGTGCAGTGTAGTGTAGTGTAGTGTAGTGTAGCATAGTGTAGACTGGGTGAGGTCGAGTGTACACTTGAGGACAGAGCTGCACAGCTACAGTAGTAGAGTAGTATCAGGGTGGAGTTGTGGCTGTAACTGCTGTAGTGTTGTTGTGGCTGTGTGTAGTGAGTGTGTTCTGGATCTCAGTAAGAATGCAGGTGTGTGTTTATCTGCTGTTGGTGCTCCATGTGGCTGAAGGTAAGTTCATTCTCTCTCCTACTGTAGATCCTCCAACACACAACACCACCATTTAAAGCTCACTTCAGAATTACGTTGCAGTCTCACTGTAGATTTGGGAGTTTAAGGGTTAAAACTGAACAGTGTGAATGGCTGCTTTCAAACATTTTTCAACACCGTCACAGCCCAACAGTCCACTTCCTGACACAGCCCCCCAGGCTAAAGGATTAGCATTAGCATTGCTAATGTTGCTGCAGAGTGGAGGTGTGTGTACAGAGGGGTGATGAGGTGATAACTCAGTGCTCTGTGGTGTGTTGTGGGCAGTTTGCTGATGGTCAGAGAGAGCACTATCTTGGGCCTCTGCTTTCTCTCTGTTGTCATGGCGACAAGGTTCAGTTCATCAGTCAGCATCACGTTTAAAAGGATGTCAGCTCTGTCCCCTTTCCCCAGTTACTGCTCGTACTCTCCATTCCTCCTGCTCCTGTCCTCTCCTCAATTCCTCCACCTTCTTCTGGGGCAGGAGCGGAGCAGTAGAGAGGGAGGGGTGGGACAGGAGCAGTAGGAACACTTTCTGGACAGACCCAGAGACTACACAGAGTAGTGTTCACACAATAACCTTGATCCACAGTGTCCCCAGTTCAGACCAAAGTGTCTGAATAATGTTAAATAATGTGAACTCTGACTGTGGTAAAGATGAAGAAGCAGTTTTGATGAGGAACATTAATGTACACATTTACATTATAATAACTAAAGAACTGTGTCACTCACCTTCAGAGCCCTGAGGTCCAGTGAAGAGAAGATAAAACATCAGCAACATTGTCCCTAGTAAAACAGCACTGAGTTCCAGCACAGTGACCACTCCACACTCACTCTACACACACACTGTTTACACACACACACACACACACACACACACACACACACACACACTCACTCTACACACACACTGTTTACACACACACACACACACACAGGGCCTGGTGGTCTTTAAAGCTGACTCAGTCAGTTAGTGAGGGACGTCTTCTAGAGCTGAGTCTGAGTGTGTAGAGTTTTGTGGAGAGACCACTTCATTTGGAAAGAGAACAACAACAATAAACTTTATAAGTCTCCACCGCTAAACTGTGGTTATATTATAATTATTACTGCTTTTCATATTATCATCATTATTTATTATTATTAATATAATGATAATTCTATATTATACAGGGGTCAATGATATATGTTGATGATAAATATCAGAATCTATAAATTGACCTGTACTCTTCTTAATGATGTACAGAGTTTGTAGGATGATGGTGTTGTGTGTCTCTGACTGGACACAGACACTAGCTTATGACTTTATTACGCTCTGGAAACTGAAACTGTGATGAGCTCAGGCCACAGGCCACAGCTACTTCTTAGTAAAAGACTGTTCCATATTTAACCCTTTCACAGAAGAACACAATGTCTCAAGCATCCCCTTCTCTATTGGTCAAGATCTGTCTTCACTTCATCTCTCTCTCTCTCTCTCTCTCTCTCAATAAATATCTCATTTGCAGGTCAACATCAAACAACATAAACACACAGTATTTCATATAATTTAAATCATTCTCTTAGACGCTGTGCACTGATGGAGGCTGATGGGAGTCTTAGTCTAGGCCTTGAGTAGCCCACAGTGGTCATGTGACCTGCTTTAACACTCTGTCTCACACACACACACACACACACACACACACACACACACAGAGAGACAAGTCACATGGCAACTCTGGGCTACTCAAGGCCTAGCCTGAGACTTGTGTGTGTGTGTGTGTGTGTGTACAGAGGTGATGATGACGTGTCTGTGGTGTGTTATAGTCAGTTTGCTGATGGTTGAGATAGAGCACTATCTTGGGCCTCTGCTTCCTCTCTGTTGTCACGGTGACGAGGCCACAGTTGTGGTTAAGAGAGATGGGGCCTGTTTCTCTCTGAGTCTGCGCAGTGGGCACTACTCACAGACAGAGGGGCTTATGTAGCCAGGTCACTGCTATATACTACACTACAGAGACTAAAGTTTGGGGACACCTGCTCAGTCAACATGGGGAATGTCCCTCTTTGGTGCAGTATGAGCCTCTACTCTTCTGAGAAAGCTTTACACTAGACATTGCTGTGAGGATTTGATGGCATTTAGCCATGACAGAGGTCAGGTAGAGACTCATCCTTAAGGGATTGACATAGGTCTAATTAATAATTGTGACACTGGGGAGGGACATGTCCACACCATTTTTTGAAATGTGTCATTTTGCCTCGGCCACTCACTGATGTTTATGTGTTGTCATAGAAACTGAGTAAACAATCTGCAACCAGAACTAGATGAGCTGTGGTTTCCTCACACCTGATTGGTTAAATTAACTGTGGTGGTTTTGTGGTTACGTTTAACTTCTCTGCTGCCAGTTAATGAATTTAACAAACTATTTGCAGCACCACACACATGAATTTATTGTCCTTCATTAAAACCACTGGAGAACATCTGGACCAAATCTAATAATCAGAGAACTGTATTATTTCTCAGTTTATTATTATTATTTTTATTTTTCAATGCATTAGTTGCTCTACACATTGGTGTCACATTCTCAGAGGAAAAGTGGTGCTTAAGTTTAAGTAGAAAGCTGATTGTTCTGTATTTCCATCTGACGACTACATGTTGAAGTGTATCAACCAATAAATAAAACAAATCAATAAAAAGATAAACTATTCATTGATTCATTGATTGTCTGTAACCCTTATCCAGTTCAGGGTTGCAGTGGATCCGGAGCCTACCTGGAATCACTGGGCACAAGGAGGGAACACACCCTACAGGGGGCGTCAGTTCTTCACAGGGTGACACAAGTGACACATTCAATCACACACAAAAACCTAAGGATACTTTTGAGTCACCAATCCACCTACCAATGTGTGTTTTTGGAGTGTGTGAGGAAACCGGAGAACACACCACAATCCTCACAGACAGTCACCTGGAGGAAACCCACGCAGACACAGAGAGAACACACCACACTCCTCACAGAAAGTCACCCGGAGGAAACCCACGCAGACACAGAGAGAACACACCACACTCCTCACAGACAGTCACCCGGAGGAAACCCACGCAGACACAGAGAGAACACACTACACTCCTCACAGAAAGTCACCCGGAGGAAACCCATGCAGACACAAGGAGAACACACCACACTCCTCACAGACAGTCACCCGGAGGAAACCCACACAGACACAGGGAGAACACACCACACTCCTCACAGACAGTCACCCGGAGGAAACCCACGCAGACACAGAGAGAACACACCACACTCCTCACAGACAGTCACCCGGAGGAAACCCACGCAGACACAGAGAGAACACACCACACTCCTCACAGACAGTCACCCGGAGGAAACCCACGCAGACACAGAGAGAACACACCACATTCCTCCCAGACAGTCACCCGGAGGAAACCCACGCAGGAGCTGTGTGATTGTGACTCCAAAATATAAATTGATATATTAATTAATAAACAAACAATGAATTCTGAAACAAAAGAAAGGGAACTTTTTTGGATCTAAAGTGTATCATTTATAAACAAACCCTCAGTACTTCCTGTCTCTGTTCTACTTTCAGTCTATGAAGAGAACAATGAGGAACCACACACTGAATATACACAGTGTGCTACCACAATTCTGTTATGCGCTAGAAACGAGAGAGAGAGAGAGAGAGAGAGAGAGAGAGAGAGAGAGAGAGAGAGAGAGAGAGAGAGAGAGAGAGAGAGAGAGAGAGAGAACACAGTTCCTCTCTGACGTTGTGGAAGAGTCCAGTAAAGCGCTCAGGCTTTAGTTTAGTGCTGATATTGTGGGGAATGTTGTGGAGTTGAGGACACTGGTGTGTGTTGGTGTTCAGTTGTGTAGTTTGTGAGGAGGTGGATCTTCAGGAGTGTTGTTGTTGCTGTGTGTAGTGACGGTGTTGTAGATCTCAGACACAATGCAGCTGTGTTTTTATCTTCTGCTTGTCCTCCATGTGGCTGAAGGTAACTTCATCTCTTCTCCTACTGTCCACTGTCCACCACAGTCCAGTTAGAGCTTCAGATTCTGCTGAAGAGACGCTAGAATCTCTGTGTGTGTGTGTGTGTGTGTGTGTGTGTGTGAGAGTGTGTGTGTGTGTGTGTGTGTGTGTGTGTGTCTGTGTGTCTGTGTGTGTGTGTGTGTGTGTGTGTGTGTTGTACCCTATTGGCCACAGCTCTATTTAGTTTCAGGCCTGAGTCATGTTTGTCTTTTAAAATATAACTACTGCTGGTTTCCTGACTGTTGTAAGTTTGTGTAGATCTTTAATAAATGTTTTGTCTGGTTCAGGATTTTAACAATTTGTAGGATGTTTTCTTTTGTATTTGATGTTTAATAAAAGTGTGTGTGGGGAATTCTGGTCTCTTGTCTCTGTGACCTCAGGTCTGTAATAATTCTGAGTCAAACTCCCAGAGTGGCACTGTCTGTTAGATTGTAGTTTAAGCATTTTATATTTGTCACTTTAATATTCTTCCTTTTCTTTATGATCACAGTCTGTAGCTCATAACATACACTGCACCATGTTAATGGAAGAATGAAGTGTAACTTTGGTGGTTCTCTAGCCTTTTGAGTCACACAGTAACAGACAGAAAGGCATGTATTACCAGAACTGATGTGCAACACTAAACATTTCTCCATTCTGGCTAAAGTTAGCAGGTGCTAACACTGGGCCTCACTGATCAGTCACTTTCAAAAACCTGATTTTAACAGCGTCATCATCACGGCTTATCACTAACACAGCAACACGTCAAGAAAGTGCAGCATGTTATTATTTATTAGTTCATAATTCATCTGTCTGGTGTCCTCATGTCTCTTTCATTTAATCTCTAGAACTAATTAAGTTTTATTTTACACAGATCTTTAATGAGATCTTACACATCATCACATCTCCTCCTGGAGAATGTAATGTACCTTTAGGGAACGAAACTGAACTTAAACCCACTGTTGTATGTTTAAAAAGGTCTTTTTTAGAGTGTATTTTTAAAAGAATCCATCATCATAGCCATTATGACATCAGAGGCAGTGATGTCATAGTGTGTTATTTTTATTATTAGGGTGTTTTTCTCCCTTTTACCGATCAGTGGAGCATTACAATTATTTTCAAGTGAAAATGTTTTAAGATTAAAATACTACAGTGTTTCTTTAAAGTGAGGAACAGTAGATTGGAGTCTGGACTGGTCAGTGATCTCTTTTTATAAAGACGTCTTTAAAGTAACGCTCTGTTTGTGATGAAGCGAGTGTTGTGCAGGTGATGACACATTGTTGTGAGAAGGTCAAGCTTCATTTTGAAGAACTTCCACATGTTCAGAGGTGTTTAAAGATGAAGAACATTCACTGCTGTGTTTCTGCAGGATGCACACTGGTAAACCAAGGGAAGACAAAAGAGATTACTGCATACACTGGAGAGTCAGTACTGCTGCCCTGTTACTGCACTGACACCAGCTCTACACCTGAGACATTCACCTGGAGCAAATACCAAATACTGTGGAACACGTTTGAACGGATCTTAAATGAGAGTGTTCAGTACAGAGGCAGAGTCCAGCTGTTTAACTCACTCTCCAGGAAATCTCTCTCTGCTCATATCACACCTGACTGAAGAGGATGGAGGACAATACAGGTGTGACACTAATGGAAGTGGACTGACATTCATCATACTCACTGTTAAAGGTAACCCCTCTCTGATCAATATCCATAATGTAATGATGATGTCAGAACTACATTTATCTTCACTGGTGTCTACAGTTGTGTTGGGGACACTCTACACACACATTTGGTTTTTGTCTGCGCTGCTTCAGAAATGAAGTCTTTGTGAAGTGTGTAAAGTGTGTGAAGTCATTGTGTGAAGTTGCTGATTGTTGTAGCAGTAGAACAACATCAGTGCAATGAAAGTGTTGTGAAATGCTTCTGTTTGCAGTGGTCAGGTGTGTGGTCAGTCTTCTTTATCATTAAGCTGCTCATTGGTCAGGAAATGCAGCAAATCTACAGCCTCCACTGTAACACACAGTTCATCAGCTCACCCTCCAAACACTTCATGTGGGAACAAGAAGATTACATAGTTTTATTAAACACCAATAAACACTGATCATCCACAGTTTGACTTCAATAAACCACTTCAGTCACTCGCTGTAGGTTTACAGTGTATTTACAGCATTTTAAATCCTGTTTAACTGATGAAGACCAGGTTGGTCACTCACTCCCTCTGACCATTTTACTGAGTTACATTAAAGTGCAGTAATTTCATCCGTTTCAGACACTTAACCTATTTATTGTTATCTTGTCATTTGAAACTAAGCTACAAAGTGTAACTCGGCTAAAATCATCCACTGCACTGTAGGGATGACCCCTCATGAGCCTGATACTTCATCAGAACACAAATAAAAAAGGGCAGCGTGTTATTTCCATGTGACTAGTGGTGTTTTGTAGCAGCTCTACACCAGTCTGCAGTGATATCAGAGGAGCTGCTGCGCTTTAGTTACATTTAGGGTGTCATTCACCTTCAGAAGTGTTCAACATTCACATTATCACCAAGTCTCTACTCTTCTGTGATTTGACGATGCATTCAGCTTCTCATTCAACCACTTTTTGTCCAAACTTCCAGTTCCACCTTAAATGCTGTAGTAGCCTTAGTCCCTAGAATTAAATAACTTCAAACTTTATGTTGGAACCAAAATGTACTGGTACCTACCGAGACATCAGTGTACTACAGGTGAGGTTTTCTGCTGGTTGTGAAGTAAAGGGTCATAATACTTTAAAACTACAGTAAGAAATACACTGGTGATCATAGCTGTTAAAGGAGAAAATACTGACATTTTATTGGGTTTATTTCTTCACTGCAGTGTCTCACAGTGGGTTTGTGGAACCTATGTTTCATGTTTCATTACAGAGCGCCTTCAGTGTCACAGTGTATGTGTAACTCATTAAACTGTTCTCTCCTTGTAGAATCCACCACTGGGGACCACAGCAGAGGAGGTTCAGTCCCATCATCTTCAGAGTCTTAGAAACACAATTAGAATCAATTAATTTCATTCATTTACAATCACAGAGGTTTTAAACCAGAGACCCCCACCATCACACACTCTCTGTTCTTTCAGATTCAGATTCATCAGTCAACTACATCTACATCTGCGCTGCTGTGGGGGCTTCACTGCTGTTGATGGTCCTCGGAGGAGTCTTCTACTGGAGATACAGAGGTACACACACACACACACACACACACACACACACACACACACACACAGTGTTGGGAGCTCAGTCCAGTTGCTGTGTGTGAGTCTCTGCTTTAATTCTACAGCTCAGAGACGAGGACGGACGGAGAGTCAGACAGGAAGTAGAGGAGGTCAGGAGACTCAGGTAAGACCTGCACTACGCCACTGCAGCACAGAGACTGACCTCACTGCTTTTTCCAAACTCCTGAATCCGGGAGCATTCCCTGTGTTTTCCTTTAGTTTTCCACCTCCGCTGTTTCTCTCTCGGCAGTTCTCAGGCTTTTGTTGAGACTCTGTGGTTTCCATCCAGGGTTTAAAGCTGCTTTTCAGATGTGGAGGGAAAAGCTCCATGTGAAGGTTTTATTGTGTTCAGAAAGCGTGTGATTGGCTGAATTTGTGTTTCAACAGGATGATGCTCTCGTGCTGTACGCTACTGTAAACAAACAGGACACACACCAGGAGGAGCAGGAGCAGGTGAGTGTTTCTGTAGGAGTGTGTTTACTCCAACATTACACACTCATGTAATAACACACACTGCAGATTTATAGAAATGTGTTTTCTAGTTCTGGTAAAACTCACTGTAAGGGGTCAGTGTCACTCTATTTGTTAAAGGTTAATAAGCCCAGGGCGTAACGTAGTGTTTCTGAATGTGTTGTTGCTGCAGGACGATGTGATGTACTCCACTGTGGTCCACAACAAACCATCAACATCAGCACACACACTGCTGGACACTGGAGATACTACAGAATACTCCTGTATCAAACGCAGTTAACACACACACACACACACACACACACACACACTGCTGGACACTGGAGATACTACAGAATACTCCTGTATCAAACGCAGTTAACACACACACACACACACACACACACACACACACACACACTGCTGGACACTGGAGATACTACAGAATACTCCTGTATCAAACGCAGTTAACACACACACACACACACACACACACTGCTGGACACTGGAGATACTACAGAATACTCCTGTATCAAACGCAGTTAACACACACACACACACACACACACACACACACACACACACACACACACACTGCTGGACACTGGAGATACTACAGAATACTCCTGTATCAAATCAATAATATATCAAATCAATATCAATAATAATCAACATAATATCAACTAACCAGCTACTAAATGTTAATAACGTATCAAAAAAATATCTATATAATGTCAACAAGATATCTACATAATATCAGTATTTAAATGAGTAAAAACTGCTTTCCTACAATCTGTAATAAGAACGTTCATATATTTACTACTGAAAATGTCCACATATGGAGATGATAATTATTAAAATATTAAAGATCTAAAAACGACAGCCCAAAATAAAGGTGTGACCTTTTACATTGATCTTTTACATATTCACCTTTTTAAACAATACTGCACTGTGCTGTTGGTCAGGATGGACACTGATTCAGTGTGTTATAGATGCTGTGTGTGTCATTGTTTCATTAATAAATAAATATCACCCTCTGTGTGAGTCTGTGCTTCTGTTTATAGACACAGGACACTTTCACTCTAAAAAGACACTTTTCAAACGCTGTGAATCTAAATGTAAATCATCCTCCTGTGTCTGAGGAATGAGGTCAGTGTCCTGCCCTTTGTTGTTGATCTGATTTAAATGAGACGGTCAGATCATATGGACAGATATCCACCACACACTCATCACACCGCAGGCTGAAGGATTAGAATCTCTGTGTTTGGCCTCTCTGCCTCTCACTGTAATGCTAGTACTGTTCAATACAGGGCTGTCTCTCATTCCTTAAGTGCAGGTCATCTTATGTTCCTGTTCATTTGAGTGTTTAGAGCAGATTAAATATGCAGTGGTGCAGAGGGACTTCAGCTGCTTTGGTGCAAGAGCTGTACCAAGTGTAATGTGTAACGATTGAAAAAATAGATATATACCTGCTACAATTTTCCACAAAGAAGGTCAGACACAACTGAGAGACTCAGAGGCCCACTGAGATTTCACACAAAAATATGACTAATGTGGGACAGGTGAACAAAACAAACACCAAAGAAATGAAGTAAAATCAGGTGAGACAGAGAATGAAGATGTGGGGAAAAGGCAGTAGCCAATGAAAAACAGAACACAGCATAAGGACAGACCGTAACTAGCTGTGGAGCTGGAAACAGAACGAGAGACTTGCTCTGTCCCTGTCTACATCTCAGAAACAGGACGGGGAAAAAAGAGAAAGAAAGACACTTGTCCACAGGGATTGAAGAAATATGTCTATGATCATACGGTCAGGACACACCTCTAACATCACACTGAACTGAACACAGCACCTGCTCCACATTCCTGACACGTCCACTTTCACTTTCACTTTCCTTCCTCCGCTGCATTACTGCTCTCCTCACAGGTGTTTCTCTGTTGCCATGGAAACTGTGTAAACACTCTGTGGAACTACAACTAGAACCAGTTGAGGTGCAGTTTGCTTGATCCTGATTGGCTAAGTGCAGTGTAGAAGACACATTTAACAGTGTGATAGTAACTGCTCTGCCCTCTGTAGATTATAACTGTCTGTAAATTGTCTCAAATAATAAAAATCAGTGTCTTGTTCTGATTCTTTTTCTCTGTCATTTTTAATTTCATTAACTGACCCATGGCTAATACTTTGGAGGTTAGTGTCCACTGTGGGGTCACCTTATAGCAGCAGAACAGTGTATTATTTATAGTCTTTATTTCACCCAGTAACTGAGCTTTAACTTCAGGATGGACTTCCTCTCACTCACCTTCTGCAGATGTGACATAGTGGAGAATGTGATGAAAAAAAGAGAGAGAGGATGCAGTAAGACACCACACCATAGAGAGAGAGAGAGAGAGAGAGAGAGAGAGAGAGAGAGAGAGAGAGAGAGAGAGAGAGAGAATATGAGAGAGAAATGATATTGATTCATATTATTATTTGCTTTGTTTAATATTAACATTTAATTGTCGCGTGTGTTATATATTTTTAAAAATCATGAAAATGCTAGCGCTATACGGCAGGTATGTCTACGAGGATGTTTATATATTAGCGTTATTCTGCAGTTCCCTTCAACATTATTGAAGCCTTAAATGTCTTTAGAGTTGGTCTAGTTAGAGTAGGAAATGTGCGGTACCAACAGTGGGATTCTCTCGTCAAACCACGGACATGTAATGCGGCTAATTGACTTGCTTCCTTTTGCCGTTTACGTGCACGTCCCAAACGCAAAGTAAGTTCGCTGTTGGGTCAGTATTAGGGACCTGGGCACACCAAACTGTGACAGATATCTTTTGAAAATTGTCATTTGAACGGTGTTGGGTGATATACAATTGTTGTTGAAACTCTTATTTTAGAAATATACATTTTAATAATTACGATAAAAACTGTTGCTTATTTAGTGTTTCCCTTCTGTTCACAGGTTTTGAGTGTTTCGTTGCTGTAGGATTTGGCCCAGTTCAGTGGTAATTTTGTTCTTATTTTCTATTTTAACATTTGAGTGAGAGCTGCTTTTTCGTTGTACCCTGTCTAAACACATTTATTTATACTGTAATAAATACGTTTACAGCTGTAAAGTGTGACCCCCACCCTTTCATTGTCTTTATGGTCGGAGCCAGCATTACCCTTGCACATATTTGTACTGTCCATGCACTTTTAAGACATGGAATGCTCTTTTGATTTATTTTAATCAGAAGTATGCAACATCCTCAGCAAACTCAGTTGATCACATTTAGTTGTCATGTGTTTGCATGTGCAGAGTTATCATCTGAGGGGAATTATTTTGGTCATATCCCTGATGAGGAGCAGGGGGCCCAGTGTGCAGTGAGTCCCAGCATTAGCAGCAAGCACTGTGCTCTAAGCCAGGACTAACCGCTCTGTGCAAGTGAGCTGCTCCTGCTGGGTGTAACCATGCTCTCGGGTTATTGCTGCTGACTGCAGCTAGAGCTGGGTTCCACTGGTCCGCAGAGCTCTTCTAGGTGCTTCTTTTCTTTGAGTGGCTCCATCCTCATCCTCCTCCACTTGCCTGAGAAGCACCAAGAGCAGCTTCAGAGCAAGATAGAAAGATGGTTAGTAGCCCACTGCTCTGTTTTGTGTGTGCATGTTCTCTAATATGGATGGGATAAACGCAGATCATTTCTGTAAGGGGTTAATAAATGCATTTTTTCTTCTACAGTAGGATGCTGATGTTCCTGCAGATCAACAGGGAATTGAGCAGACTGTCTTGAGTTGAGGGAGCTGAAGTTGCAGACCTGCCTGTGGATATCGGAGTGGTTATTGAAGGTGTAGTTGTTCTAGAAGGCCTGGGCAGTGTGTCTCTTGTCATTGCAGTGTTGCTTGGCCTAATATTTGTTGAGTTACCCACCCAAGTTAAGATGGATTTTGGAATCAAAAGTGTCTTTGGAACTGGATGTTAACAAACACTCTCACAAAGCACAAGCACTGAAAACCAAGCTGTTCTGTGAACTGACTGGTGAGGCCATGATGACTGGATGCTTTTTGATTCTGGAAGGTTTTTCCAACTGTGTTAATGGTATGTTACAATTCAAATACTTAATTCTTGAGGGCTACATTCTAATGTTTTATATGTAAACCTATGCTGTATTGTTAAACATTTTGTGAATTTGATTTCTGATTAGAGGGCAGCATGGTGGCAGCAGATAGTGTCACAGTCACACAGACTGGGCTTCTTCCCACGGTCCAAAAACACTCAAAAATTGTCCATCGATGTCAGTGTGTGTGTGAATGTGTTGCCCTGTGAAGGACTGATGCCCCCTCCAGTGTGTGTTCTCACCTTGCACCCAGTGATTCCAGGTAGGCTGTAGACCCACTGTGACCCTGAACTGGATAAGCGCTTACAGACAATGAATGAATGAAAGCTTGGAAAAATTCTGATTGTTACAGCATGTATGCAAGGGCTGATAGATATAATTATATGTTTATGTATAATTTAGTTTATCATTTAGATCATGTCCCATATTATTCAAACCTGAGACAAAAAAAATCTAGATCAACCCTTCTGCTCTCCAGAAGTTAGCCTTTTTACCCTCTCATGTTCCATTCATTCATTGTCTGTAACCCTTATCCAGGTCAGGGTCACAGTGTGTCCGGAGCCTACCTGAAATCATTGTGTGCATAGCAGAAACACACCCTGGAGGGGGCGCCAGTCCTTCACACCACGACACACACTCATACCTATTGACACTTGAGTCGCCAATCCACTTACCAACGTGTGTTTTTGGACTGTGGGAGGAAACCCACAAGGACACAGGAGAACACACTCCATAGACAGTCACCTGGAGAGGGATTGGAACCCACAACCCTAGGATCCTGGAGCTAGTGTGATTGCAACACTACCTGCTTCGCCACAGTGCCTCCTTCTCCAATAATTATTATAATCCATGTTTCTGACTTGTGTCCTAAATACTAAATATAATGGTTTGGAATCCCACACAGGGATTCAGCCGAGTCCTGGACTACACCTTCCTTTCAGTGGAAAATCACAGTTAAAAGTGCGGTGTAATCCAAAACTTTGATTAATTCCTGTCAGGGAAACGACTCCAATGAGCCCAGTGGACAATTAATTTTGCTTTTGGTCTCTTACATGCAATATTATATATTAGCATATTGTACAAGCTTTGTTTTAAATGCAAAAATTGATTTAAAAAATGTGCACATTCAAACTGTGATCGAATCGGCCGTACTATTTAAAGCTTAGCAAATGAATATGCATGTGAAGCTCTATCTGCATTGTTTACATTTTTATAAGGTTACATAATGAACAGACTTCACGTACTCCTGATTTAATACTGATTACTGCATTTTGTGATCACTTTTAGCAGCAGGTTGTTTAAAAATGTCTTTTGTATTGACTTCAAATTCATATTATTTCACTTGTATAATTTCTCCAAACACAGCTTTTGTGCATTTGCTACATGTAAGTTCTGTTTATTTCTCTGCACCCTCACACAATTAAGGGTTATCACAGGCTTTACATTTAAATATAATTTTAACTTCAGTATTCGGTGTTGTAGTAACATAATCAAATTAGATGGAACCACTGTCCACAATAAAGTTATCTAAATCCAGGAAAAAAATATATTAGGTTGGATGAACACAAGTGAAAAAATTTCACCAAAGACAATATATGCACATGCCGAAAACGTAGTTTAAATAAGTTACACTGAATTAATTTAATTGGTTTAGGTTAACATTATCACTTTGAGTTGGATTGGCCAAATCTAGTTGTCTTGTTGTCACTCAAGTGTTTTGTGTAGTTCCAAAAAGATATTTTCATGTTGAAACTACACAATTCAGTTGTGTGGAACCACTGTCCACAATTAAATTAAGTTGGTTGAAATAATTATTTTTTTGAGTGAAGGGTGTCTCTGCAGGGTCCACTGTTCCTGTGCTGGTGGCGTCCCCCACTGCTTCAGTTCCTGTGAAGGCGGCGAACCCCGCCGCTCCTGCTTGCACTGGTGACTTCCACAGTCTCTCCTGTCCCTGAGATGGTGGCCTTCTCAGCCGCTTCGGTCCCTGCGGTGGCGGCCTCCTTGGCCACTCCTGTCCCTGCGAAGGTGGCCAATGCAGCCGCTCCTGTTCCTAAAAAGGCGGTATCCACAGCTCATGTTCGTGAGAAGACGGCACCTGCCGGTTCTGTTCGCATCCCCCAATCGGCCCCGAGGACTAAAGGGCCAATTCCTTGAACTTTGCCCAGGCTGGCCTCTCAGACATTGACTCAGACTTATGCCAGTCCTGGGCATCCACCTATGCTTGTCTTTGTACCTCTGTCTTTCCCTGTTTTGTTCCCTGTTTCTGTTTCTGTCCCTGTTCCAGTCACCGTGTTTGTCTCTGTTCCAGTAAATATCCTGGTCCCTGTTCCTCTGCCTAGTCCAGTCTTGTCTCGAGTCCAGTCCTCTGTTTAGTCTAGTGTCTTGTCCTGTCTTTTGCATGTCTCTGTGAGGAATGCTTTAAGAGGGGAGTGATGTAATGTGCTTAGTTTTGTGTTATGTTCCTTTTTTTGTTCCTTGTTTGTGCTCCCCTTGTCATGTGACTGTTTCCCCCTGTCTTGTGTCTGCTTCCTGCTTGTTTCCTGGTCATGTGATACCCTTCCCATGTGCTTCTAGTGTCACGCGTCTTAGTGTCCAGGTGTTTGTTGTTTGTGCTGTATTTATATAGTCCTTGTCAGTGTTCCCTGTTTTGTGGGTCATTGTACATATGTTTGCTTGATATTGATGGTCCTTAACATTGTTCTGTGTTTAGCCTTGTTCTACGTTTAATGCTCTGTGTTTCGTCTTACTCTGGGTTCAGCCTTCTTGTTTAGCTCTTGTGTTTTATGTTTAGATTCCTTGTTTAGCTTTGTTTAGCGTTTAGCTCCTTAGCCTCTGTATTTAACCCTTTTGTTTATTTCCTTAGCTTTTGTGTGTTGCCCTTTTGTTTAGCTTCCCTTGTCTAGTTACCATTTGTTTATTGTTAATAAAATGTCCTGCATATACCTCCATCCCTTATTCCTTGACCACTCCTACACACCCCCATTATTACAAGTGAGGTCAGGTGCTGATGGTGGATGATTAGTTCCAGTCTAACTCATGCTGAAGGGATTGGATGGAGCTGCATCACTCCAGAAAACACAGTCCCACTGCTCCACAGCCCATTGTTGGGGGTCTTTATACCCCTCTAGCCCACACTTGGCATTGAGCACGGTGACCTTAACCTGTGCAGCTGGTCCAGAGCGTCCAGTTTCATTGTCTGTGTCCACAGTGGGGTGTTATAGTGGAGCTCAGTGGAAATAACAGTTGTGAGGCCTTCATCAGACAAAGGCAGATAAAACAGTGGCTGTCCGCTCTGATAATGAACAACAAGCTGCAACCAACCAAGCTCCACCCCCCACCACTGTGGTTAAGACTCTACCACAGAAGAGGAAGCACAGGATCTGAAAGGAAATGCCTCTGTGTGCTGCAACCTAGCAACAGTGTGTACAAAATAACACAGCCTCCATCTGAATCATAGACCCCCAGCTACTTTAAGGTGCCCCCGCCCCCCCCACTGTGGACACAGACATTCACTTCTGCACAGATCTCCATAGAAAAGCATGGGATTAAATGGGAGACCTTAAAGCAGCTGTACATGAGTCTAGAGTCACCATGCTCAATGCCAAGTGCTGTCTAGAAGGGTGTAACCCCCTCCAGCACTGAGCTGTGGAGCAGTGGAACTGTGTTCTCTGGAGTGATGGAGATCTAATACCTTGGGCCTGAGTCGGTACCTGACCTCTCTCACGGCAAACTGACCCCAACACACCACAGAGCACTGAGTCATCACCTCATCACCACCTCTGTGACAGGGGGAAAGGGGGCTGGCAAAGTATGCAGAGCCACAGCTGGACTACAGTCTGTGATTGTAGAACTACAAAGTGCTCCTGTGTGGTCAGTGGAGCTGATAAAGTGGACAGTGAGTGTAGAAACAAGGAGGTGGTTTTAATGTTATGGCTGATCTGTGTTTACCCCCCATCCCCCACCAGTGCGCTGAAGAGAGCCCAATAAGAGGAAGTCAATGAGGAAACACGCTGCTGCAGAGGCCCAACAGGAAGTGTGTGTGTGTGTGTGTGTGTGTGTGTGACAGAGTGTAAAAGCAGGTCACATGACCACTGTGGGCTACTCAAGGCCTAGACTGAGACTCCCATCAGCCTCCATCAGTGCACAGCGTCTAAGAGAATGATTTAAATTGTAAATTAATTCTATATTTAACCATTGTGTGTTAATGATATTTGACGCTGTATTCACTCGAGAGTCTTATTTATTTATTAAACCACATTATACACCCATCATGACACAAACAGAATCTATAACACACTGAATCACTGTCCGTCAGAATCAGAAAGATATATTATATTATAGAAAAGTTCAAATGGAAAAGATCAACAGGAAATTTAAACAAATAATAAAGTAAATGCAGCAGAGAGTCGAGAGGAAACTTCAAATTTACTGTAGAATGAACACAACGCAAACTGTAGACAATATTAATACTTCATAATCAATAAAAATATCAAATAATTGTGTGTGTGTGTGTGTGTGTGTGTGTGTGTGTGTGTGTGTGTGTGTGTTTGTGTGTGTTAACTGTGTTTGATACAGGCGTATTCTGTAGTATCTCCAGTGTCCAGCAGTGTGTGTGTGTGTGTGTGTGTGTGTGTGTGTGTGTGTGTGTGTGTGTGTGTGAGTGTGTTAACTGTGTTTGATACAGGCGTATTCTGTAGTATCTCCAGTGTCCAGCAGTGTGTGTGCTGATGTTGATGGTTTGTTGTGGACCACAGTGGAGTACGTCACATCGTCCTGCAGCAACAACACATTCAGAAACACTACGTTACGCCTCTGTGATGTTATTAAATATTAACGTTACTATATTAATAGACATTAATTAGCAGTGTAATTAGCCTTTGTCCTGATTCTATTTATTGGTGTATTTTACAGCAGTCATTATTCTTCTGAAGATACAGTAATGTAAACAGAGACACATTATAAACCATAAGTGGAGACTCACACACTGAGCTGTGTAAAAGCAGCCTGCTGTGGGGAATAAAGAGTGTGATACACACGTTTACCAACCTACAGCCACAGGTCAGTGTCACATGTGTTTACCACTAAAGTGTAAAAATCACACGCTGCTATTAACCCAACCTGTGTGATGTGGGGCTGGGTCAGGGTTAAGGTTAAGATCTGGGTTAAGTTTAGACTCTCAGTGAAGTTTAGGTTTAGAGTGATACCTGATGTTAAAGCTAGAGTTAGGGTTTAATTTAACTGTGGGGTTCCATTAAGATCAGGGTCACACTGCTGTGTGCATTTCACAATGTCCCTTTAATGTAAGTGTAAAATAATGTACTGTAAACACTCACCTGTTCCTGCTCCTCCTGGTGTGTGTCCTGATCTTTCACAGTCTCATAGAGCACGAGAGCATCATCCTGTTGAAACACAAATTCAGCCAATCACACGCTTTCTGAACACAATAAAACCTTCACATGGAGCTTTTCCCTCCACATCTGAAAAGCAGCTTTAAACCCTGGATGGAAACCACAGAGTCTCAACAAAAGCCGGAGAACTGCCGAGAGAGAAACAGCGGAGGTGGAAAACTAAAGGAAAACACAGGGAATGCTCCCGGATTCAGGAGTTTGGAAAAAGCAGTGAGGTCAGTCTCTGTGCTGCAGTGGCGTAGTGCAGGTCTTACCTGAGTCTCCTGACCTCCTCTACTTCCTGTCTGACTCTCCGTCCGTCCTCGTCTCTGAGCTGTAGAATTAAAGCAGAGACTCACACACAGCAACTGGACTGAGCTCCCAACACTGTGTGTGTGTGTGTGTGTGTGTGTGTGTGTGTACCTCTGTATCTCCAGTAGAAGACTCCTCCGAGGACCATCAACAGCAGTGAAGCCCCCACAGCAGCACAGATGAAGATGGTGTGGTTTGATGGATCTGTATTTGATGAAAAGAGAAAGAGAAGTGTATGTGAAGGTGGGAGTCTCTTATTAAAGACCTGTGTGTTTTAAAATGAGTGAAATAAATGGATTCCAACTCTGCTGTGAAGACACTGTTAAAGATGATGTACCTGGAGGAACCTCACGTGTTCTGTGTTGGTCCTCAGTAGTGGCTTTAGAAGATGGAATGTCTGCGAACAGAAAATGATCTAATGACTTACACATACACTGTTTGTCCAGAATTACGGCTGATACATGGGTTCAATTGTGTCCATCTCCAGGACGGTGGAAGATCTGAAGCAGCCAAAACACACTCTCCAATACTTCAGGCATTAGCACGAGCACTAGATATAACAGCAGGTCACTTTAACTATACACACTCTCCCTGTTGTGGCTGAACACTGCAGAAAATCCACAACAATGTTCTAAGGTGTTGTTTAAATCTATTTCTTTAGGCTAGAAGACGTACCTCCTGCACAGGGGAGTAACCTCATGTTAATTACCTTCATTTACAGCTGGAAGATTTGACACAATGCAATTCACACCCAAAGAAAACTAGAATCAGACAGTGACACACACAACAACAACAAATAACAGCTGAAAACTACAAAGAAAAAGATACACACAAACAAGGATTCTCTAAGACATTACACCTCCAAAATCACTGTAGAAAAATAACTAAAGCACTAAAAAGAACACAACACTAACAAAACAACAACAGGTCAGAGACAGACCCAAGAAAAATGACGAGGAGACTTCCACAATCCCACTGTGAAACGGTAATTACAGAAATGTGAAATCTGGGCCTGGAATTAGCTTTTACCTTTTTGGGAGGAAACTGTGGAGGAAGGTTCAGTTGCAGATGTGGGAATGGTTTGATCAAGTGTTGAACTCGGTGTTGGAGGTGGGATCCCTGCCAGGAGAGAAGAGTCTCCTGATGAGCACTGTGCTGGAACTACACTGGAAACTTCCAGAATCCCAAACATTTTACACTACTACATTAATTCTACAACTGATCCACACTCAATAATTCATCACACACTGATGACCTCAGGACTGGTCACTGGTAAAGACCAGCACTACCTTATGAAGATGGTCCTCTACCTGCATCACAACACATTCACACTGTGCTTTACCTTCAACAGTGAGTCTGATGACTCTGTGTCCACTTCTTCCAACATCACATCTGTACTCTCCCCCATCCTTTTCAGTCAGGTGTGATACGAGCAGAGAGAGATTTCCTGGAGAGTGAGAGTTAAACAGCTGGACTCTGTCTCTGTACTGATCACTCTCATTAGACACCTCCTCCCACGTTGCCTTTAGTTTCCTCCAGGTGATTCTCTCAGGTTTGGCTCGTAGTTCAGTGCAGTAACAGGGCAGCAGGACTGACCCTCCTTTATACGCTGTGATGTGTGTTGTTTGACCTCTTTCCTCCAGAGAACAGCCTGAAGAGACACACGGACATAAACATTTCACTGTGAATCCAGTGTTGAGGAAGTGATTGGTGTTTGTTGTTGAACATGATTTCACAGACTGTGTTCTGAATGGACTGAGTAACTGGACTTAAGGTCACTCAATAACACGGTCAGATGGAGTGAGTGACCATCCTAGTTATCATCAGCCAATCAGATTTATATAAACACTGTAAATACACTGTAAACAATGGAAACCTACAGCGAGTGACTGAAGTGGTTTATTGAAGTCAAACTGTGGATGATCAGTGTTTATTGTGTGTGATATGAGCCGAGAGAGGTTTCCTGGAGAGTGAGAGTTAAACAGCTGAACTCTGTTTAACTCTGTCTCTGTACTCAGCAGAAAGGGTTATGCCCTGCCCCATTTATGGTGTTAGAGAGAGAGAGAGAGAGAGAGAGAGAGAGAGAGAGAGAACACAGTTCCTCTCTGACATTGTGGAAGAGTCCAGTAAAGCGCTCAGGCTTTAGTTTAGTGCTGATATTGTGGGGAATGTTGTGGAGTTGAGGACACTGATGTGTGTTGGTGTTCAGTTCTGTAGTTTGTGAGGAGGTGGATCTTCAGGAGTGTTGTTGTTGCTGTGTAGTGACGGTGTTGTAGATCTCAGACACAATGCAGCTGTGTTTTTATCTTCTGCTTGTCCTCCATGTGGCTGAAGGTAAGTTCATCTCTTCTCCTACTGTCCACTGTCCACCACAGTCCAGTTAGAGCTTCAGATTCTGCTGAAGAGACGCTAGAATCTGTGTGTGTGTGTGTGTGTGTTTGTGCGTGTGTGTGTGTGTGTGTGTGTGTGTGTGTGTGTATGAATGTATGTTTGGCAGCATCTGTTATCCTATCAATATTGCTACTGAAATTAATTTGGAATTCTGGAAAGGTGAAATATTTTATCTATTAAATATTGAATGAAAATGCACTATTCCACACTGTCCCCTCCTTCATCAGCAGTGTTGTAGTGGACTCTGCTGTGCATTCCTGTCTTCCCCGCTCTAGATCCACTCCCTCTTGCTTCTTCTTCCTAGCACAGGTGGTGCTGCAGGCCTGCATCCTGCTCAACACTCTGGGCACTCGATGTAGTCTCCTCACTGCACGGCTTCCTCGTAGTCAATTCACTCTCCTCCCATCATCCCAACCCCTCCCTTTGCAGCCATGCCACTCCCAGCCTCAAACTCTATACCTTGTGTGATTTCTGGATGTTTGTCCCAACCCCTTCACTTTGCAGCTGTGCCATACCCAGCCCCTAACATTACAACTCATACTTTTGAGTGCTGCTGTGGACCTTTGTCCAGACACTCTGTTGCTGCACTGCTCCCACCCTCCAGCTTCCAGCTCATGTGCTCTCTTTTCATCTGCTACTCTGCTGTTGTGCGGCCCCCATTCTCCAGCTTTCTAGCACATGCTCTCTTTACAGGTGCTGCTGGGGACCTTCATCCCACCCCACCCCTTTTGCTGCTGTGCTACTCCCAGTCTCTGACTTCCCAGCTCATCCTCTTTTTAGATGCTGCCATGGACCTTCATCCTAATCCCCTTACTTTTAATTAATTTTAATTGTTCCTTCTTTGTAGCCCATCCTCTCTCCTGATGAGGACCTTTATCCCAACCCTTCACCTTTGTGGTCTAGTTGCACCCTGCCTCTTCCTTTATAGCCCATCCTCTCTCATGCTGCCTACGTTCATCCTGACCC
The DNA here is from genome assembly GCF_029633855.1 of Hoplias malabaricus. Taxonomy (NCBI): domain Eukaryota; kingdom Metazoa; phylum Chordata; class Actinopteri; order Characiformes; family Erythrinidae; genus Hoplias; species Hoplias malabaricus. The sequence continues at coordinate 41,638,063 of NC_089806.1, read as the reverse complement.
CTTGCTTTGTAACTCCACTGCCCCCTGCCTCCAACTTTGCAGCTTAGGCTCTCTCCTCATAAGCTGCTTTGGAATTACATACATATGCCCTTCCCTTCACAAACAAGCAAGGCCCTGCATCTACTGTACGGCGCTCACACTCTCCTGCTGCTGTGGAAGCTGTGGAAAGTGCTGCTGCTTCTCAGTGAATGAATAAATATCATGAAGATGCATTAAACACGTTTTAGAGCCGTATGTTTATACGGTAAAGGTAGAGGACATGAGTTACTGAGTAACACTGGGACTGTGTCACAGGGGAGGGGTCTTATACACAACAGGAAGTGAGTCTGCTGATGGTCAGAGAGAGCACTATCTTGGGCCTCTGCTTCCCCTCTGTTGTCACGGTGATGAGGCCACATTTGTGGTTAAGAGAGATGGGGCCTGTTTCTCTCTGAGTCTGTGCAGTGGACACTACTCACAGACAGAGGGGCTTATGTAGCTAGGTCACTGCTATATACTACACTACAGAGACTAAAGTTTGGGGACGCCTGCTCAGTCAACATGTCACCTCATGTCAACTCTTTGGTGAAACTGAAGTCTCTGAAGTAGGAGCAGACATTAAACACAGTCAGCTGTTTGTGTGGGGCTCACTGCTGAGGTAAAAGCTGGAATCAAAAATGTATTTAAAACTGTGTTCCTCTGAAGATAAGCCCTGACCCTTGAACTAGAAAAAGAGAGAAGTCCCTCTGGTGCTGTTTAAGGCCATGACACAAGATCTGAGAAAGGGAACAAGACTCTCTTTATGGTGTCAGCTTTATAGTTTTCTACTGAAACATGGCTCCTCCGGTTTCCTTCCACACTCCATAAACACACACTGGGAGGTGGAACAGTTTCCATAGGTGTGAGTGTGTGAGTGAATGTGTGTGTCACCCTGTAAAGGACTGGCGCCCCCTCCAGGGTGTGTTCCTGCCTTGTGTCCAGTGACTCTGGTTATGCTCTGGACCCACCGCAGCCCTGAAGTGGATATGGACTTACAGACAATGAATGAATGAATGAAACATGGCTAATTCTGTGAACATCAGTGTCCACTCTGGGGTCGCCTTAAAGCAGCTGAATGCTCTGATGAGGACTGTTTCCAAACATTTCTACAGTGTACACAGTTATTAATTTACCTAGTAACAGTGCTTTTACTGAAGGATGGACTTAGACCACTCTCCACCTTCTGCATGTGTGACATAGAGGATGATGTGATGGAAAAGGAAGTGAGGATGCATCAAGAAACAACCACATACCTATATTTAATGTGTGATAACAGCAGAGTGAGGGAGTGAGAGCGAGAGCCTGAGAGACACTTTATCCTCTTTACTGTGTTCATTAGAGAACAGCGAAGAGTCCGGTGAAGTTCTGCTGAGAGAGTTACAGACTTTAATGTAGTTTAGTGTAGTATAGTGTAGTGTAGTGTAATTTAGTGTAGTGTAGTGTAGTTTGGTGTAGTGTAGTGAAGTGCAGTGTAGTGTAGTGTAGACTGGGTGAGGTTGAATGTACACTTCAGGACAGAGTTGCACAGCTACAGTAGTAGAGTAGTATCAGGGTGGAGTTGTGGCTGTAACTGCTGTAGTGTTGTTGTGGCTGTGTGTAGTGAGTGTGTTCTGGATCTCAGTAAGAATGCAAGTGTGTGTTTATCTGCTGTTGGTATTCCATGTGGCTGAAGGTAAGTTCATTCTCTCTCCTACTGTAGATCCTCCAACACACAACACCACCATTTAACACTAGAACTACCAAACCGCTGCCATTTGGCAATTATACCTTTAAATCCCAAAGAACTGCCATTTGGCAGGTGTGAACAGCTCTTCTCACCTCCAGTGTTATGTAAATGATGCCTTTACATTTGAAAGGAGACATTCTACTGCACTCCACACTCTTTTCTGCAGCAAGTTGGTGAACCCCCACCCCCCAAAAAAGTCAACATTACCAGACATTTAGATTCAAGGTAGTTTTATTGGTATATGAACAGGAAAGAAACGTTTTGCTTGGTTTTCCTGTACAATGAAATAGTAATAAAGGAAGTAATAAAAGATAAAAAAGCACACAACAATATGATAACAAAAGTATTTATAAATAGAAATGTAAACTATACAGAAATATAAACTATGTTCTTCATGCCACACTGTGCCATATTTTGCCGTCTCTGTCAGCCACTCGTGTGTCTCCATGCGACTTCTCTTTCCTGGAGGTGGTGAAGTCTCCTCATCTACAGGACCATATGTTTGAGAATTGATTAGTGAAAGGTTCAAATAATGTGAAATTGACACAAACATGGTATTTGAATTATAATTCCAAAACATCTGAAGTATGCCTCCTTTGTGCTAATGTAGGATTGTTTTCACATTGCAAAAAGTGGCATATTTATTTGTCAAAATAGCTCTGATATTTTGTAACCTTATTTTAAGTAGTTTTTTGTCTTTTGAAAAACTGCCAATAGGTAAAGATATTTTAAAATAAATTTATCCAAAAAACAACCCTCAGCTAGTTGTTAAAAAATACATTTTTACTTAAACTTTTTAAAACCCAAAGTAAAATAATCGTATCAGGACGTTTTGTCTTGTTTTAAGTCAAAATTACTCAAATTAAAATAGAATAATATTCTTGAGCAATATTAACTTCAAGATTGTACTTTTTGCAGTGTGTCTCTTCCAAAATCACAACAGCTATAACCAACAAACAAAAATAGAAAATTTAGGAAATCTTACCAGAAGAGATTTCAGAGTCACCGCTCTGATCAGTAGTAATTTCTTCTCCATCGGAGTCATCGGGTTGACATGGTTGAGGATCATGTCCAAAGACTGCTGTGTACTGTAAACCTTTGCCATCTTTGCTTCTTGGTCAACAGAGTAAGTGAAATGTGTGGTGACGTGGCTTTTTATCCACATGGAGGTGGATACATACATAATCGTTATCATCATCGTTCACGCTATCACCCACCACACCCATCCCTGTTGACTGTTACCTGGAACTGGCATATTTCCACCTAATGGCTGCAACAACAACATTTTTAAAATAAATATAGAACCCATCTCAGTTCCCTCCATTGTGTATATTTGTAATATTGTATTATAGTGAGAAATGTTTATTCTATTTTATTTCACTCAGCATGTAGCCAGATAGGCTATTTACTTTGGTGCAGTTTATTATATAAAGTTTACGCACTTTATTAACAAGTTTTCCAGTGTCTGCAGTCATCTTTTTCTTTATTATAAAACTGACACAAAGACATTATTTGAACTATAATTCCAAAATACCTCAAGTCTGCCTCCTTTGTACTAATTTTGGATTGTTTTCTCATTGATGATTGGTCAAAATAGCTAAAGTTCAGATTTTAAGTAATTTTGTCTTTTGATAAACTGCCTCCTTTGTGCTAATATAGGATTGTTTTCACAGTGCAAAAAGTGGCATATTGATTAGTCAAAATAGCTCTGATATGTTGTAACCTTATTTTAAGCTGTTTTTGTCTTTTGAAAAACTGCCAATAGGTAAAGATATTTTTACATAAATTTATACAAAAAAAAACAACCCTCAGCTACTTGTAAATAAGACATTTTTACTTAAACTTTTTAAAACCCAAAGTAAAAGAATCTTATCAGGACATTTTGTCTTGTTTTAAGTCAAAATATCTCACCCCATTGGCAATTTTTTTTTTTCTCTTGACAAGTAAATATGACTCAAATTAAGATAAAATACTATTTCTGAGCAATTTCAACTTAACTGTTTTTTTTATTTATATTTCTCAAAGTTTTTGTAGGTTTCACATCAAATAATACTGCATTAGATCAACAAATATAAACTAAAAAGCTTAAATAATTCATTATTGTGTGTATTCTAAATAAACAAGTATTATTTCATCATATTTTTGAAAGATTATAATAATAATTTTTTATTATCAGCAGCTGAGAAAACTGCCAAAGTACCAAAATATTTTTTATTTGTTGAGATTGTTGCCCTGAACTAAACTCCTGAAAGTCTGTGCCTGCTGTGACTCTCAGAGCTTTATCAGTCAACACAGTTCACACTATCACCCTCCCCCCCACCCCCGTTTTAGCACCTAGTAGTGGCTTAATGTACATAACAAAAGGTGGCCTAATGGGATGCAAATTACCCCAGCCCTGCCATTTGGCAGCCTCTGGTAAAAAAAAAAAAAGGTGTCATATGAAAATCCTGGTAGTTCTAGTGTTAAAGCTCACTTCAGAATTATGTTGCAGTCTCACAGTAGATGTGGGAGTTTAAGGGTTAAAATTCAGAGTATATGGTTGCTTTAAAACGTTTTTTCAGCACCCCCCCCCCCAGTCTACTTCCTGACACAGCCCCCCAGGCTAAAGAATTAGCATTAGCATTGCTAACGGTGCTCAGAGTGGAGGTGTGTGTACAGAGGAGTGATGAGGTGATAACTCAGTGCTCTGTGGTGTGTTGTGGTCAGTTTGCTGATGGTCAGAGAGAGCACTATCTTGGGCCTCTGCTTCCTCTCTGTTGTCATGGTGACACAGGCCACAGTTGTGGTTAAGAGAGATGGGGCCTGTTTCTCTCTGAGTCTGCGCAGTGGAAACTACTCACAGACTGAGGGGCTTATGTAGCCAGGTCACTGCTATATACTACACTACAGAGACTAAAGGCTTATGTAGCCATAAAAGGTCAGGAAGAACCTCATCCTAAATATATAAGAGCTCCATCATCTAGGGCTGTATTTGTTGAGTCCAGTCTCAGACTTCAGACACTTCTTCTATGTCTGGGACTTGTGTATATCTGTACTCATACACACTTCTTATTTATCTGTCTTTATATTTATGTCATCTTACAATAAAGATATAGTGTGCACATGGAAAAAATAAACTCTGTGGTGCTGTGGAACTTCACCTGGCACCGTGTGGCTCACTGCAGTGAAACAGCTGGATTTTAAAGGGTGTATTAACCTGGAACAAACTAGGCCCTGCACTGGAAATGGAAAGAGAGAAGTAAGTTCCTCTGGTCCCGGTCTACAGACAGGAAACAGAATCAGAGAAAGGGCAAAACAGCTGTGTCCCAACAGTGAGAGAAAATTACTTTAGGTTTAGAAACACAAAAAGTGACACACACAGTGTATCTGCAGAGTTAGGAGTGATGACGCATGATGTGACGTGGTGCAGCACAGGCTGTGGACAGAAGAAATAGGAAATACCAGTGACAAAGTACATCACCACAGAGGAAAGAAGAGAGAGAACACAGTTCCTCTCTGACATTGTAAAGTACTCCAGTAAAGTGCTCAGGCTTTAGTTAGCTCACTTTATCACAGGTCTTCAGACCAAGACCACTGTTGTTCCTTTGATGGTACATTTCCATTGTTTTTACTTGTTGAACAGAAATGTACCTGTACAATCCTCTCTGTTTCTGACAGTGTGGTTAAAGTGAGGAACAGTAGATTGGAGTCTGGATTGGTCAGTGATGTCTTTTTATAAAGACGTCTTTAAAGTAACGCTCTGTTTGTGATGAAGCGAGTGTTGTGCAGGTGATGACACATTGTTGTGAGAACGCCAAGCTTCATTTTGAAGAACTTCCACATGTTCAGAGGTGTTTAAAGATGAAGAACATTCACTGCTGTGTTTCTGCAGGATGCACACTGGAAAACCACAGGCAGAGAACAGAGATTACTGCATACACTGGAGAGTCAGTACTGCTGCCCTGTTACTGCACTGACACCAGCTCTAAACCTGAGACATTCACCTGGAAAACAGTCAATACTTGGGAAGTATCTAATAAGAGTTTTCAGTACAGAGACAGAGTCCAGCTGTTTAACTCTCACTCTCCAGGAAATCTCTCTCTGCTCATATCACACCTGACTGAAGAGGATGGAGGAATGTACTGGTGTGATGCTGGAAGAAGTGGATTGACATTCATCAGACTCACTGTTAAAGGTAACCCCTCTCTGATCAATATCCATAATGTAATGATGATGTCAGAACTACATTTATCTTCACTGGTGTCTACAGTTGTGTTGGGGACACTCTACACACACCTTTGGTCGTTGTCTGCGCTGCTTCAGAAATGAAGTCTTTGTGAAGTGTGTAAAGTGTGTGAAGTCATTGTGTGAAGTTGCTGATTGTTGTAGCAGTAGAACAACATCAGTGCAATGAAAGTGTTGTGAAATGCTTCTGTTTGCAGTGGTCAGGTGTGTGGTCAGTCTTCTTTATCATTGAGCTGCTCATTGGTCAGGAAATGCAGCAAATCTACAGCCTCCACTGTAACACACAGTTCATCAGCTCACCCTCCAAACACTTCATGTGGGAACAAGAAGATTACATAGTTTTATTCAACTCCAATAAACACTGATCATCCACAGTTTGACTTCAATAAACCACTTCAGTCACTCGCTGTAGGTTTCCATTGTTTACAGTGTATTTACAGTGTTTATATAAATCTGATTGGCTGATGATAACTAGGATGGTCACTCACTCCATCTGACCGTGTTATTGAGTGACCTTAAGTCCAGTTACTCAGTCCATTCAGAACACAGTCTGTGAAATCATGTTCAACAACAAACACCAATCACTTCCTCAACACTGGATTCACAGTGAAATGTTTATGTCCGTGTGTCTCTTCAGGCTGTTCTCTGGAGGAAAGAGGTCAAACAACACGTATCACAGCGTATAAAGGAGGGTCAGTCCTGCTGCCCTGTTACTGCACTGAACTACAAGCCAAACCCAAGAGAATCACCTGGAGGAAACTAAACGGAATGTGGGAAGAGGTGTACAATGAGAGTGATCAGTACAGACACAGAGTCCAGCTGTTTAACTCTCACTCTCCAGGAAATCTCTCTCTGCTCATATCACACCTGACTGAAGAGGATGGAGGCAATTACAAGTGTGAAAAAGAGTGGAATGTATTTAGATACATCAGTCTCACTGTTGAAGGTAAAACACAGTGTGAATGTGTTGTGATGCAGGTAGAGGACCATCTTCATAAGGTAGTGCTGGTCTTTACCAGTGACCAGTCCTGAGGTCATCAGTGTGTGATGAATTATTGAGTGTGGATCAGTTGTAGAATTAATGTAGTAGTGTAAAATGTTTGGGATTCTGGAAGTTTCCAGTGTAGTTCCAGCACAGTGCTCATCTCTACAACATTCATCATGGACTCTTCTCTCCTCACAGGGATCCCACCTCCAACACCGAGTTCAACACTTGATCAAATCATTCCCACATCTGCAGCTGAACCTTCCTCCACAGTTTCCTCCCAAAAAGGTAAAAGCTAATTCCAGGCCCAGATTTCACATTTCTGTAATTACCGTTTCACAGCGAATGTGCTGCTCCTTTTAGAAATGTGTGGGGTGTGGGTCGGAGACACATTTTTCTAAAGCGTTGTTGAGACTGAGGATAGTTGTTAATGTTTCACTCCATGATCTTTGTGTAAGTCAGTGAATGATGTTCTTATTGCAGAGTCTCCACCATCACTGCCCTTCGTCCCCTTTGCCCTGGTCACGGTGGTCTTTCTCCACATTGTTGTAGCGGTGGTCTACTGCACCAAGAGAAGCAAAGGTACGTCCTACTCATTAAACCACCGCCATCCTGTTTATGTTTCTGTGTGTGTGTGTGTAATAAAACCTTCTGCTTTTGTTCATCTCCAACTCAGCACCAGATTCCTCCCCCGTTTACTACAACACTGTGGATGGAGAAGGAGCAGTGAAGCTGTCGTAGAGGAGAACTTCAGAGAGTCAGAGGAGCACGTGAACCACACACCACCTGCTGACTCACAAACCTGATCAACACACCACACTCTGACCTCTAACACACACACACACACACACTTAAAAATGTTTAAATATGTAAAATACTTCTCACATTTATAGACAGTGTTTATATTGTGTACAGGTCCGTTACATATATATTTTTATGATATGTTTTTATAAAACACCACAGTGTGCTCCTGATCAGTTGAGTTTACTGTTAGTTTGAGATGGAGATTGATTCAATGGTTTATAGACGCTGTGTGTGTTACTGTGTGTTCATATTGTTTCATTAATAAATAAACATCAGCCTCAAAGTGAGTTACTATTTCAATCAAACACAGGGTGGAGGCTCTGTGAAAACTGTGAAGATAAACCAGGGAGGCTATGATTGTAGTGGAAATTTTATGCACAATTTCGGGTGGCATAAGCACTACATAGCGGAGTCAATGATAATTAATTATTATTTTATTAATAATTAATTATTTAATTTAATATAGTGTTGGAAAGAGTTTATGTGCCAAGTGTGGTGTGTGACTAGCTTTTACCAGAGTTTAGAAAACCTGCCCAGAATACCTGATTCGTCCTCAGTGAGGGAGAAATTGAGCATTTATTGCTCCTGATTGGCTGTTTCCTGTACCTTGGTAGTGGCATCACATAGAATTTATGACACTTGACAAGACAAAGACTTGACCATCCCTGGTGAGTGAATATCCTGGGATTCTGAATCATACTTTGCAATATAAAATATTATGTTAACACAAAGTAATATAATTCAGACTACCATGTTCTACATAATTATTAATCATCTACACACATAGTATGTGGCTACCTTGGTTCTACATCATTTCATATAAAACATAAATGACTTAAAACACATGTAAATTAATCCCACCCATTTTGATTGTCCAAATGGAATTAATTTCAAACAGTTGTGCCCATATACAACTTGTTTTCCATGTAAGAACTTTGGGTTGTTTGAGTCTTTTAGAGTTAACAGTCTTTAAAAAGGCATAAGAGGGCATTGTGAGTTTCAATCAAGATTGAGTCTGTGTGTCTCTCTGCATTCTTTTCTTGACCCTGTGGTCCTTAAGTCATAAAAACGGGTCTTTGGAGGGGGTTTTATGAGCCTGCTCTGGAGGTTTATCTCACCTTCCATCTGCTTGTATGGAGATGTCTCTGAAACGAGCTAAAGTTTGGGTACTTAAAATTAAAACTCTCAAAAAGTCACAATTTCTCATTACGAATTAATACATATTCATCATATCATACTACAATATGCTGTAGGCTATAATTCTCGTTAATAAAATGGTGCTGTGACCCGGATGGACTTTGCCACGTTTTGCTGATTGACACTTTACCTTTGTTATTCTTGAAAAGCAACATGTAAACAACAACTGTGTGGAAGATGAAAGAGGCCATAGCAGCAAAGAGGAAGCCGAGGAGGAACTGAGTCTCGACAGAGAAAGCACTGAACTGTGTTTGTATTGAGTCTGCGGTTCCGTTTTGTGTGATTCATACCTCTACACTGCTACACACTCTCTCAGAGCAGCTGTTCTATCAGACGAATGGAGAAAAATAAAGTGTACAGTGAATATTTCTGTCCAGCAGTGATTACAATATCTAGAGAGTTCAGTTCACACTCTATGATAAAGAACTGTCCAAATGATGAGAGCTCTCAACTTTCCCTCTTTTATTGTCCAGTAAATGACCCCAAACTGACCATGGTACAGACACAGTGGACTGCTCAGTGTGGGCCACTCTACTGAAATAAACCTGCAGATGTGAGTGATGTGTTTGCTTTGAGCTGGAGCTGTAACATTAAGATCACCTCATGGTTTCTACACTCACTGTCCACTTTCAGCTGCTCCAATGACCACACAGGAGCACTTTGTAGTTCTACAATCACATACTGTCCAGCTGTTGCTCTGCATACATAGTTAGGCCTCTTTCACACTGTTCTTCAATGATCAGGAGCCCTGTTCTCTCTCTGACTGTTCACAGAGAGTGAAAGTGAAGCTGAGGTCACCACAGACCCCCTGTCTTTGTTAGTTTTATTACAATTGTCAAAATACTTAAATCACACAAATGTAGCATCTGTTCATTTTATTCAATCAATGAGTTCATGAAGCAGTTTGAGTGAGTTTGTTTACTCCGACTGCACTCAGGTCAGTACAGCCACGCAGTTAACAACAATACCAAGATAGAAACATGAACGAACATCACTTTTAACTCAGAACTTGAAACAATAGGATGGAATGTAAATATTATACATATATTATAATATAATAGGTGTGAAATATTAATCAGAAGAAAGCTATAAACCACAATAAATACCCCCAGGTTTTCAGGGAGGAAAGATATCACAGTCCTCAGATTTTGTAGTTGTATGAACAGAGAGATTTCCTGGAGAGTGAGAATTAAACAGCTTATCCTCCCCTCAGCCCTAAATATACACCCTGCAAACTCAAATAATTTCAGCGTCAGACAAACCCACTACACTTGGCTCATGACACAAACTTTGATTTGACTGCTTCTCAATGTGAGCTTACTCCTCTGCTCTGAGTTAATTTCTGCTGATTCTCTGCCTCATATTTGGAGCCACTTTAGACAGTCGTAAAGACTGAACCCCTGCATCTGTCTACAGCCCCGAGCCTACTATTCCACACTTCTCCATCTAAACAGCTATGGGACTGCCTCGTATATTGGGTGGCTTCAATGTCTGCTGCTTCACCTCCCCACCAGAGGTGGTGCTGCAGACCTGCCTCCTGCCCAACATTCTGGGCATTCAAGGCAGTCTCCTCACTGCACGACTTCCTTGTTTTCAGTTTGCTCTCATCCCAACCCCTTCCTTTGCCACCTTGCTGCTCCCAGCCTCTAACTCAACAGCTTGTGTACTTTGTGGACATTTGTCCCAACCACTTCACTTTGCGGCTTTGCCATACCCCCCCCCCCCTCTAACTTTTCAACTCATACTTTCACTTTTCAGGTGCTGCTGTGGACATTCATGCTCTCTTTACAGGTGTTGTGGACCTTCATTCCACCTCTCCTTTTTGCTGCTGCACTATTCCCAGTCTCTGACTTTCCAGCTCAGTCTCTTTTTGGGGGATGTCACGGACCTTCATCCTAATCTCCTTACCTTTGTCCCACACCCTGCCCCTTCCTTGCAGCCCATCCGCTCTCCGGATGAGGACCTTTGTCATAACCCCTTCTATTTGCGGTATTGCTGCACCCTGCCTCTTCCTTTACTTCCTTATCTTCTATCATGCTGCAAACCCTCATTCCTACCCTCACTTTGCGACAGCACCACCCCCAACTTGGTACCCTGTGCTCTCTCCTCAGAATCTGCTGTGAACTTTCATACTTATGCCCTTCCCTTCCCTACGGCTTGCACTCTCTTCTGCTGCAGATCTTTGTTCCTGCCTCTCCACATCACAGCTACACTGTTCCTGAACCTAGCTTTACAGATCATAATTTCTCACAGACTACCACAGACCTTCAGCCTAACCACTCTCCTTCCTGCTCCCTGCCTCTACTTTTGCAGCCTTCCTCAGGTACTTCTGTAGACCTTCATCCTATCCTCTCTTCTTGGCAGCCAATACTGCTCCCTGCTTCTATCTTTCCAGGTAGTGCCACTGAGGATCTCCATCCATATCTCTTCTCTAGTGACCACACCATGCCCTGTCTCTTATGCTACAGAGTGCACTTTATCCTCCAGCTGTTGTGGGCCATTGATCTTTCCTCTCCCCTTTGCAGTTACACTGCTCCCATGTTAGAGTTAGAGACAGAGCTAGCGTTTGGTTTTAAACCTCCGCATGCTTTTTTAAGTACGCCTTGTCTGGCCCAGTTCTGACTCTATGTTGGCACTGTTGGCTGACTGTGACTCGGCGTGAATGTGGCACCCTGCATCTGGCCCAATTCCAGGTGCATTATTACAATCAGTAATGAGCCAGATATGGGCCGAGTCTGGCAATTATGGCATGCCTCTGGCTCAAAGCGGTTGTGGCACAGTTATCGTGATTTAGTTATGGTTTGCTGGGCTACGGTCGAGTAATTTGAACACACCATTACACACTCTCTCAGCATCTCTACACTGGGGTTTAACACACACTGATACACATTCTCCCTGAAGTTTTACACTGGAGTTTAACACACACCAATACACATTCTCTCAGAAGCTCTACACTGGAGTTTAATACACTCTGATACACACTCTCTCAGCAGCTCTACACTGGAGATTAATATACACCGATACACACTCTCTCAGCAGCTCTACACTGGAGTTTAACACACACCGATACACACACACACACACACACACACACACACACACACACACACACACACATACTTGTCAAGGCACCATGTCTGCAGTGGACGATGTGAACACAATGGTTTGGAGGGAAATGTGAATGTGGTTCAGAGGACAGATTTGGACCTGATCAACGGAAAACTAATTTAAACACCCTGTATATTGTTCTTAGGTAAGGTTTGGACACACACACACACACACACACATACACATACACATACACAGAGGGCTTGGTGGTCGTTAATGATTTGGTCAGTTGTAGACAGACTTTTCATTTAAAAAAGAAAAGATATAGACAACAGGAGCCAATAAACTCAACTTGTAGTTATTGCTACATAACTATAAAATAGTAATAATAAACTCTAAATATATTCATAATATTGGAAGAGGTCTATAATCTGATAAAAATCTGATCTTGTTCAGAATCATATCTGAAGTTAAAGGATGGTGGTGTGGTCAAAGATTAAACTTTATATTTAGAGACAAGCTGCTGTCTTCTTTAAGCTTCAGGAAGTGAAACTGTGACGATGTGCTCAGGCCACAGCTATTTATTAATAGAAGCAGTGTTTCATATTTATCCCCTTCTCTATTGGTCAACAACTGCCAGCCCTTCACTCTGCGCTCGCACTCTTTTAGATGTGGTTTTCCATTGGGAATGAGGTAAGGCCTCAAAGCAGCAGAGTGACTGAGTTAATCTCTGTAACACAGACGCAGGAGAGGAGCCCGGACCCAAGAGCAAGGTGCCTTTATTAAAAACTGTACACAAAGCAACACTGAGCACAAGGTAACAATATAAACAGCAGCTACATTACAACAACAATCACAACAACAACAAGGAAGAAAGACGACTAGCACAGGGTCATTAGACAGTTCAACACACTTGGAGGAGAACACTAACTGAACACTGTCACAGATGTTAGTGACATCACTGGGGAATGAACACAAGATCAGGTCAAGATCCTCATAAATATCTGACTTTATCACAGAACAAAGGTAAAGGGGAGAGCAGCAGCACTGACTACACCTCAGAGTGAACTGACGGATTCAGGACAGTGGATGACTCTACAGTTTTACTACTTCTACGTATATTTCTAACGGTGAACTGACCCCACTAATGTAGAGCTGCACTACTCCAGACTGACTGCTCCATCTCCATCAGTAGCGTGGTAGTGGACCTTTTGTTTCTCTTGGTGTAATAGATCACACCCACCACCATGTGGAGAAGGATCACAGTGACCGAGGCAAAGGGGACGAAGGGCAGAGACTGTGGGGAACCTGGAGGAAGAAGAAGATGGTCAGTGCTGTCTCACAACTCTCAGGATTCCTGTGTTTACAGTTGTTCACGTTGAGGAAAATGCAGTTCAGGATTAGAATTAAGATCAGAGTTTCAGTCCAGGTTTAAATTTGAAGCTGGACTCGGGTCGATCGGGTCAATGTCAGAACGGTGCTCAGCTACTGGACACCAATGACACGCAGGAAATAAATGTGGAGTTAGTTTTGAGGAACATAAAGAGAAACAGATCAAAACTGAAACAAAGTTTTCAGACACCTATGGTACAGTTCACACTGTCTCCTCCAGCTACTGTGGGCCATCAACCTTCCGTCTTCCCTTTGAAGCCACACTGGTCCCAGCCCCTAATTTCCAGCTCATGCTCTTCCCTCAGGTGAAGCCTTGGACCAGCTCCCTGCCTGGACCTCCAGGCATATGACGCCACCTTTCTCCTGGATGTCTTCCACAAATTGAATTCATCCTCTCACCTCTCACCTGCCCTCTCTTCTGCACGTGCATTTACCATTTAGGCATCTCTGCCATCCTTGAGTCAAGTTTCTACTCTGTCACTACACATGAGGTCCTCTTAAGACCAACTGTGATGACTCTATCACGTTGAAAAACCACTACTCCTTTATTGCAGTGGCACTTTGAGGACTCAAATTACCAGTCACATAACCTCCCATCACTCTAGAAATTCTGTCATTATCGTAATCAATAAAGGAAATTCACTTTACTCAACCTAATGCTCTTCCTCTACCATCTCTCACAGCACTCAGTCATGAACCAGTTTATTACGGGCAGTTCATTTGTGGAAACACTAACACCTTTTCACTCAGTTACTCACAATCCAGGACACCAACAAAACTATCTCTCAACCTGACCATTCTGTAGCACTTAAAGGCTAGCATTCCTGTTCACAAGCCACCCTGAACTCCTCAAAATCATCTGAGTTCACCTCCACATTTCAGCCTTTAAAGGCATGGTCTGTACTATTATAATATTATTATACCATAGTATTTTTATGTCTCCTTATACTTTTCATTCATTCATTGTCTGTAATCACTTAGCCAGTTCATGGTCACTGCTTATACTTGGTCATTATTATTTTCTATAACTTACCCATGACTAATCCTGTGAACATGTGTCCGCTTATTCTAAAGAGTATGTCAATACTTCAGTTTATCTCTGAGCTTCTGTTCTTTTCTTGTTCTCTTGTTTCTCTAGGCGCCTTAACTGTTGGTGCAGTGTTTATTTTACCTAGTAACAGTGTTATTATTGAAAGATGGACTTAGACCGCTCTCCACATCCTGCATGTGTGACGTAGTGGATGATGTGATGGAAAACAAGAGACAGGATGCAACAAAACCACCGCATACCCAAATTTAATATGTTAGAGTGAGAGAGAGGGATGAGCTCATGAGACCAATGTTCCTTTTGACTGTGTTCATTTAAGTGTCTGAATTTGGGACTGGGCCATAAACTATATTTCTGAAGCAGCGCAGACAAAAACCAAAGGTGTGTGTAGAGTGTCCCCAACACATCTGTAGTTTTAAAGTATTATGACTCTTTACTTCACAACCAGCAGAAAACCTCACCTGTAGTACACTGATGTCTCGGTAGGTACCAGTACATTTTGGTTCCAACATAAAGTTTGAAGTGATTTAATTCTAGTGACTAAGGCTACTACAGCATTTAAGGTGGAACTGGAAGTTTGGACAAAAAGTGGTTGAATGAGAAGCTGAATGCATCTTCAAATCACAGAAGAGTAGGGACTTGGTGATAATGTGAATGTTGAACACTTCTGAAGGTGAATGACACCCTAAATGTAACTAAAGCGCAGCAGCTCCTCTGATATCACTGCAGACTGGTGTAGAGCTGCTACAAAACACCACTAGTCACATGGAAATAACACGCTGCCCTTTTTTATTTGTGTTCTGATGAAGTATCAGGCTCATGAGGGGTAATCCCTACAGTGCAGTGGATGATTTTAGTCGAGTTATACTTTGTAGCTTAGTTTCAAATGACAAGATGACACTTTAAAAAATAGGTTAAGTGTCTGAATTTGGGACTGGGCCATAAACTATATTTCTGAAGCAGCGCAGACAAAGACCAAAAGTGTGTGTAGAGTGTCCCCAACACAACTGTAGACACCAGTGAAGATAAATGTAGTTCTGACATCATCATTACATTATGGATATGGATCAGAGAGGGGTTACCTTTAACAGTGAGTCTGATGAATGTCAATCCACTTCCATTAGTGTCACACCTGTATTGTCCTCCATCCTCTTCAGTCAGGTGTGATATGAGCAGAGAGAGATTTCCTGGAGAGTGAGAGTTAAACAGCTGGACTCTGGACTCCTCTATCTCAGAGGATTTGTCTATCCATTGATTTTGGATGAACTTAAATTTCTCCCAGGCGAAGGTCTCAGGTGTAGAGTTGGTGTCAGTGCAGTAACAGGGCAGCAGTACTGACTCTCCAGTGTATGCAGTAATCTCTTTTGTCTTCCAGTAGTTTTCCAGTGTGCATCCTGCAGAAACACAGCAGTGAATGTTCTTTGTATTGAGTGGAGAATGCAAACAAAATGATGGGTCCTCTCTCTCTTCCTCTCTCTCACTCCCCCCACACCCCACTCCCAATATTTTCCTCTCTCTCACTTTCCAGCATGAAGCCCTTTCTATAAAGCATCCTGCAGAATGACAATGTAATGTTCACTCAACACCATATTGGAGGACCCTATAGTGCTCAGTAGCAGAACACCTGCCCAGTGCCACCCTGACATCCATAAAACAGCCCAGCCCCTCCTCACCAATCTCATGGAGAACAATTACATCAATTACAAGTTTAACTCCAGACTTTAGAAACCTTCCATGACACGGTTTCTCCTCAGTCTCCCGATGAAAGTTTGGAAGTTGGTCAGTTGGTCAGGTTATTTTTTACACAGAGGACGATTGGTCTCATACTGGATCCTGATTGGGTGGATTGTACCTTTGTTTCTCTTGGTGTAATAGACCACACCCACCACCATGTGGAGAAGGATCACAGTGACCAAGGCAAAGGGGACGAAGAGCAGAGACTTCTTACTGAGATCCAGAACACACTCACTACACACA
Organism: Hoplias malabaricus; assembly: GCF_029633855.1. NCBI lineage: Eukaryota > Metazoa > Chordata > Actinopteri > Characiformes > Erythrinidae > Hoplias > Hoplias malabaricus. The sequence goes on along the minus strand of NC_089806.1, from coordinate 41,621,644 downwards.
GCCACAACAACACTACAGCAGTTACAGCCACAACTCCACCCTGATACTACTCTACTACTGTAGCTGTGCAGCTCTGTCCTCAAGTGTACACTCAACGTCACCCAGTCTACACTACACTAAACTACAGTACACTAAACTAGGGTACACTACACTACACTACACCACACTACAGTACACTAAACTAAAATACACTACACTACACTAAACTACAGTAAACTACACCACACTATATTACACTACAGTACATTACACTAAACTACACTGCACTGCAATAAACTACACTACAGTACCCCACACTACACTACACAACAGTCTACTGCACTACAGTACACTACACTACACCACACCACACCACACTACACTGCACTACACTGCAGTACACCACACCACACCACACTACACTAAACTAAACTAAACTACACTAAACTACAATACACTACACTAAACTACACTAAACTACATTACACTATACTATACTACAGTCCATCACTCTAAACTGCATTACACTACACTACACTACACTACACTACACTACACTACACTACACTGCAGTACACCACACCACACCACACTACACTAAACTAAACTAAACTACACTAAACTACAATACACTACACTAAACTACACTAAACTACATTACACTATACTATACTACAGTCCATCACTCTAAACTGCATTACACTACACTACACTACACTACACTACACTACACTAAAGTCTGTAACTCTCTCAGCAGAACTTCACCGGACTCTTCTCTGCACACTAATGAACACAGTAAAGAGAATAAAGGGTTTCACTCTGCTGTTCTCACACATTAAATATAGGTATGTGGTTGTGTCTTGATGCATCCTCACTTCCTTTTCCATCACTTCATCCACTATGTCACACAGGCAGAAGGTGGAGAGTGGTCTAAGTCCATCCTTCAGTAAAAGCACAGCTACTTGATTAAATAATGACTATGTTTGAAATCCTGAATTCAAATAAAAATAAAAATAAACACACTGTAGAGATGTTTGGAAACAGTCCTCAGAGCACTCAGCTGCTTTAAGGTGACCCCACAGTGGACACTGATGTTCACAGAATTAGCCATGTTTCATTCATTCATTCATTGTCTGTAATTCCTTAACCATTTCAGGGCCACAGTGGGTCCAGAGCCAAGGCAGGAACGCACCCTGGAGGGGGTGTCAGTCCTTCACAGGGTGACACACACTCACACATTCACTCACACACTCACACCTATGGACACTTTTCCTCCTCCCAGTGTGTGTTTATGGAGCGTGGGAGGAAACCGGAGCAGCCATGTTTCAGTAGGAGACATTAAAACTGACCCCATAAAGAGAGTCTTGTTCTCTGTCTCTGATCTTGTGTCATGGCCTTAAACAGCACCAGAGGGACTTCTCTCTGTTTCTAGTTCAAGGGTCAGGGCTTATCTCCAGAGGAACACATTTTTAAATACATTTGTGATTCCAGCTTTTCCTCAGCAGTGAGCCCCACACAAACAGCTGACTGTGTTTATTGTCTGCTCCTACTTCAGAGACTTCAGTTTCACCAAAGAGGGACATTCCCCATGTTGACTGAACAGGTGTCCCCAAACTTTAGTCTCTGTAGTGTAGTATATAGCAGTGACCTGGCTACATAAGCCCCTCTGTCTGTGAGTAGTGTCCACTGCGCAGACTCAGAGAGAAACAGGCCCCATCTCTCTTAACCACAACTGTGGCCTCATCACCGTGAAAACAGAGAGGAAAGAGAGAAAAGTCACATTTCTGACCATCTACAAACTGACCACAGCACACCACAGGCACGTCACCATCACCTCTGTACACACACACACACACACACACACACACACACACGGGAAGTCTCAGGCTAGGCCTAGAGTACCCCACAGTGGCCATGTGACTCTGTGTGTCTGTGTCTGTGTGTGTGTGTGTGTGTGTGTGTGTGTGTGTGTGTGTGTGTGTGTGTGTGAGACAGAGTGTTAAAGCAGGTCACATGACCACTGTGGGCTACTCAAGGCCTAGACTGAGACTCCCATCAGCCTCCATCAGTGCACAGCGTCTAAGAGAATGATTTAAATTATATGAAATACTGTGTGTGTGTGTGAGAGAGAGAGAGAAAGAGAGAGAGAGAGAGAGAGAGAGAGAGAGAGAGAGAGAGAGAGAGAGAGAGAGAGAGAGAGAGAAAGAGACAGAGAGAGGGAGAGAGAGAGAGAGAGAGAGAGAGAGAGAGAGAGAGAGAGAGAGAGAGAGAGAGAGAGAGAGAGAGACGAAGTGAAGACAGATCTTGACCAATAGAGAAGGGGATGTTTGAGACGTTGTGTTCTTCTGTGAAAGGGTTAAATATGGAACAGTCGGCTTTTACTAAGAAGTAGCTGTGGTCTGCGGCCTGAGCTCATCACAGTTTCAGTTTCCAGAGCCTAATAAAGTCATAAGCTAGTGTCTGTGTCCAGTCAGAGACACACAACACCATCATCCTACAAACTCTGTACATCATTAAGAAGAGTACAGGTCAATTTATAGATTCTGATATTTATTATCAACATATATCATTGACCCCTGTATAATATAGAATTATCATTATATTAATAATAATAAATAATGATGATAATATGAAAAGCAGTAATAATTTACATTTGCATTTATGCATTTGCAGATTATACAAAATATACAAATTATACAAAATACCTTACAATTTGAACTTTGAACCCAAAAAACCACCTAAAAATCAAGGCGCTCCTTCAAAATTTTTGTCTTATGTCCTTGTCATGAAAGATTCTAATGATATTCGCTAAAATCAGAAATGGCTGCAAAGGGACAAGAAAGACGCTGTTTACTTTCAGTTTCGTTTTGACTCACATAACGTCAACCCACTGTCTCTGGGCAGAAAACTATGAGTCATCAGCAAAAACATATTCCTATTATTGATTTATAGTTTTTCAAGGTTTTTGTAGGTTTCACATCAAATAACACTGCATTAGATCAACAAATATAAATTAAAAAGCTTAAATAATTATTTATTGTGTGTTTTCTAAATAAACAAGTATTATTTCACCATTTTTAAAAAGATAATAATAATAATAATAATAATAATAATAATAATAATAATAATAATAATAATAATTGTAAATATGATCAGCATCTGAGAAAACTGCCAAAGTACCAAAATGTTTTTTATTTGTTGGGATATTGTCCATATTTGCCCTGAACTAAATTCCTGAAAGTCTGGGCCTGCTGTGACTGTCAGAACTTTATCAGTCATACATCCCAGAGCTTAGAATATCAAGAAAAACATGTCCGTCTGATGCTACAAATTTATTTTGTCAGAGTAATATGACATGTAATAAATTAGCATCAACAATTCTTATGTTTTCAACTAACAGACACCTCACACTAACAATCTGTGTGAAGATATCTGATGTGGGAATATGTTTTCAAGGCTATACATTGAGAAATATGAAAAAAAAAAAGCAGGCGCTAGGTAAAATTTTGGTCAAAACATGACACATTTATAGAAAAATTTATTTATCGGTCAGAATGAAAACCTCAAGTGATTACGTATTTGAGTAGCAAAGGTTCTTTAGAAAATAAAACAACATATTGAATATGGCTATGTCACATAATTACTGTTTAAATGCAACTGAAAGAGGCACTGACAAAAAAAAAAAAAAAACGGAATAGCAAAATAGCTATATATATAGGGTCCATCGGGTTAAATGAACACAGTCAAAAGGAACATTGGTCTCATGAGCTCATCCCTCTCTCTCACTCTAACATATTAAATTTGGGTATGCGGTGGTTTTGTTGCATCCTGTCTCTTGTTTTCCATCACATCATCCACTACGTCACACATGCAGGATGTGGAGAGTGGTCTAAGTCCATCTTTCAATAATAGCACTGTTTCTAGGTAAAATAAGCACTGCACCAACAGTTAAGGCGCCTAGAGAAACAAGAGAACAAGAAAAGAACAGAAGCTCAGAGATAAATTGAAGTATTGACATACTCTTTAGAATAAGCGGACACATGTTCACAGGATTAGTCATGGGTAAGTTATAGAAAATAATAATGACCAAGTATAAGCAGTGACCATGAACTGGCTAAGTGATTACAGACAATGAATGAATGAAAAGTATAAGGAGGCAGAAAAATACTATGGTATAATAATATTATAATAGTACAGACCATGCCTTTAAAGGCTGAAATGTAGAGGTGAACTCAGATAATTTTGAGGAGTTCAGGGTGGCTTATGAACGTGCATGAAGCTGTACCCCCCAAAATGACAGGAATGCTAGTCGTTAAGTGCTACAGAATGGTCAGGTTGAGAGGTAGTTTTGTTGGTGTCCTGGATTGTGAGTAACTGAGTGAAAAGGTGATATTGTTTCCACAAATGAACTGCCCGTTATAAACTGGTTCATGACTGAGTGCTGTGTGAGACGGTAGAGGAAGAGCATTAGGTTGAGTAAAGTGAATTTCCTTTATTGATTACGATAATGACAGAATTTCTAGAGTGATGGGAGGTTATGTGACTGGTAATTTGAGTCCTCAAAGTGCCGCTGCAATAAAGGAGTAGTGGTTTTTCAACGTGATAGAGTCATGACAGTTGGTCTTAAGAGGACCTCATGTGTAGTGACAGGGTAGAAACTTGACTCAAGGATGGCAGAGATGCCTAAATGGTAAATGCACGTGCAGAAGAGAGGGCAGGTGAGAGGTGAGAGGATGAATCCAATTTGTGGAAGACATCCAGGAGAAAGGTGGGGTCATGTGCCTGGAGGTCCAGGCAGGGAGCTGGTCCAAGGCTTCACCAGAGGGAAGAGCATGAGCTGGAAATTAGGGGCTGGGACCAGTGTGGCTGCAAAGAGAAGACGGCAGGTTGATCGTCCACAGTAGCTGGAGGAGACAGTGTGAACTGTACCATAGGTGTCTGAAAACTTTGTTTCAGTTTTGATCTGTTTCTCTTTATGTCCTCAAAACTAACTCCACATTTATTTCCTGTCATTGGTGTCCAGTAGCTGAGCACCGTTCTGACTTTGACCCGATCGACCCGAGTCCAGCTTCAAATTTAAACCCGGACTGAAACTCTGATCTTGATTCTAATCCTGAACTGCATTTTCCTCAACGTGAACAACTGTAAACACAGGAATCCTGAGAGCTGTGAGACAGCACTGATCATCTTCTTCTTCCTCCAGGTTCCCCACAGTCTCTGCCCTTTGTCCCCTTTGCCTTGGTCACTGTGACCCTTCTCCACATGGTGGTGTGTGTGGTCAATT